>NC_069501.1:1281165019-1281200164 GCF_027579735.1 Bombina bombina | reverse complement strand
GTGTGTATATATACACATGTATACTAGATCAGTACAGATACACACATGCTATCTGTACCATAGGAGAGTGTGTGTATATATACACATGTATACTAGATCAGTACAGATACACACATGCTATTGTACCATAGGAGATTGTGTGTATATACACATGTATACTAGATCAGTACAGATACACACATGCTATTGTACCATAGGAGAGTGTGTGTATATATACACATGTATACTAGATCAGTACAGATACACACATGCTATTGTACCATAGGAGAGTGTGTGTATATATACACATGTATACTAGATCAGTACAGATACACACATGTTATTGTACCATAGGAGATTGTGTGTATATATACACATGTATACTAGATCTGTACAGATACACACATGCTATTGTACCATAGGAGAGTGTGTGTATATATACACATGTATACTAGATCAGTATAGATACACACATGTTATTGTACCATAGGAGATTGTGTGTATATATACACATGTATACTAGATCTGTACAGATACACACATGCTATTGTGCCATAGGAGATTGTGTGTATATATATATATACACATGTATACTAGATCAGTATAGATACACACATACTATAGTACCATAGGAGAGTGTGTGTATATATACACATGTATACTAGAATTGTACAGATACACACATGCTATTGTACCATAGGAGATTGTGTGTATATATATACACATGTATACTAGATCAGTACAGATACACACATGCTACTGTACCATAGCAGATTGTGTGTATATATACACACATGTATACTAGATCAGTACAGATACACACATGCTACTGTACCATAGGAGAGTGTGTGTATATATACACATGTATACTAGATCAGTACAGATACACACATGCTATTGTACCATAGGAGAGCGTGTGTATATATACACATGTATAATAGATCAGTACAGATACACACATGCTACTGTACCATAGGAGATTGTGTGTATATATACACATGTATACTAGATCAGTAAAGATACACACATGCTATTGTACCATAGGAGAGTATGTGTATATATACACATGTATACTAGATCAGTACAGATACACACATGCTATTGTACCATAGGAGAGTGTGTATATATATATACAGATGTATACTAGATCAGTACAGATACACACATGCTATTGTACCATAGGAGAGTCTGTGTATATATACACATGTATACTAGATCAGTACAGATACACACATGCTATTGTACCATAGGAGATTGTGTGTATATATACACATGTATACTAGATCTGTACAGATACACACATGTTATTGTACCATAGGAGATTGTGTGTATATATACACATGTATACTAGATCAGTATAGATACACAAATACTATAGTACCATAGGAGAGTGTGTGTGTATATACACATGTATACTAGATCAGTACAGATACACACATGCTGTTGTACCATAGGAGAGTGTGTGTATATATACACATGTATACTAGATTAGTACAGATACACACATGCTATTGTACCATAGGAGAGCGTGTGTATATATACACATGTATACTAGATCAGTACAGATACACACATGCTATTGTACCATAGGAGATTGTGTGTATATATACACATGTATACTAGATCAGTACAGATACACACATGCTATTGTACCATAGGAGAGTGTGTGTATATATACACATGTATACTAGATCAGTACAGATACACACATGCTATTGTACCATAGGAGAGTGTGTGTATATATACACATGTATACTAGATCAGTACAGATACACACATGCTATTGTACCATAGGAGAGCGTGTGTATATATACACATGTATACTAGATCAGTACAGATACACACATGCTATTGTACCATAGGAGATTGTGTGTATATACACATGTATACTAGATCAGTATAGATACACACATGCTACTGTACCATAGGAGAGTGTGTGTATATATACACATGTATACTAGATCAGTAAAGATACACACATGCTATTGTACCATAGGAGATTGTGTGTATATATACACATGTATACTAGATCAGTATAGATACACACATGTTATTGTACCATAGGAGATTGTGTGTTTATATACACATGTATACTAGATCAGTTAAGATACACACATGCTATTGTACCATAGGAGATTGTGTGTATATATACACATGTATACTAGATCAGTACAGATACATACATGCTATTGTACCATAGGAGATTGTGTGTATATATACACATGTATATTAGATCTGTACAGATACACACATGCTATTGTACCATAGGAGAGTGTGTGTATATATACACATGTATACTAGATCAGTATAGATACACACATGCTACTGTACCATAGGAGATTGTGTGTTTATATACAGGGAGTGCAGAATTATTAGGCAAGTTGTATTTTTGAGGATTAATTTTATTATTGAACAACAACCATGTTCTCAATTAACCCAAAAAACTCATTAATATCAAAGCTGAATAGTTTTGGAAGTAGTTTTTAGTTTGTTTTTAGTTATAGCTATTTTAGGGGGATATCTGTTTGTGCAGGTGACTATTACTGTGCATAATTATTAGGCAACTTAACAAAAAACAAATATATACCCATTTCAATTATTTATTTTTACCAGTGAAACCAATATAACATCTCAACATTCACAAATATACATTTCTGACATTCAAAAACAAAACAAAAACAAATCAGTGACCAATATAGCCACCTTTCTTTGCAAGGACACTCAAAAGCCTGCCATCCATGGATTCTGTCAGTGTTTTGATCTGTTCACCATCAACATTGCGTGCAGCAGCAACCACAGCCTCCCAGACACTGTTCAGAGAGGTGTACTGTTTTCCCTCCTTGTAAATCTCACATTTGATGATGGACCACAGGTTCTCAATGGGGTTCAGATCAGGTGAACAAGGAGGCCATGTCATTAGATTTTCTTCTTTTATACCCTTTCTTGCCAGCCACGCTGTGGAGTACTTGGACGCGTGTGATGGAGCATTGTCCTGCATGAAAATCATGTTTTTCTTGAAGGATGCAGGCTTCTTCCTGTACCACTGCTTGAAGAAGGTGTCTTCCAGAAACTGGCAGTAGGACTGGGAGTTGAGCTTGACTCCATCCTCAACCCGAAAAGGCCCCACAAGCTCATCTTTGATGATACCAGCCCAAACCAGTACTCCACCTCCACCTTGCTGGCGTCTGAGTCGGACTGGAGCTCTCTGCCCTTTACCAATCCAGCCACGGGCCCATCCATCTGGCCCATCAAGACTCACTCTCATTTCATCAGTCCATAAAACCTTAGAAAAATCAGTCTTGAGATATTTCTTGGCCCAGTCTTGATGTTTCAGCTTGTGTGTCTTGTTCAGTGGTGGTCGTCTTTCAGCCTTTCTTACCTTTCCCATGTCTCTGAGTATTGCACACCTTGTGCTTTTGGGCACTCCAGTGATGTTGCAGCTCTGAAATATGGCCAAACTGGTGGCAAGTGGCATATTGGCAGCTGCACGCTTGACTTTTCTCAGTTCATGGGCACTTATTTTGCGCCTTGGTTTTTCCACACGCTTCTTGCGACCCTGTTGACTATTTTGAATGAAACGATTGATTGTTCGATGATCACGCTTCAGAAGCTTTGCAATTTTAAGAGTGCTGCATCCCTCTGCAAGATATCTCACTATTTTTGACTTTTCTGAGCCTGTCAAGTCCTTCTTTTGACCCATTTTGCCAAAGGAAAGGAAGTTGCCTAATAATTATGCACACCTGATATAGGGTGTTGATGTCATCAGACCACACCCCTTCTCATTACAGAGATGCACATCACCTAATATGCTTAATTGGTAGTAGGCTTTCGAGCCTATACAGCTTGGAGTAAGACAACATGCATAAAGAGGATGATGTGGTCAAAATACTCATTTGCCTAATAATTCTGCACTCCCTGTATACACATGTATACTAGATCTGTACAGATACACACATGCTATTGTGCCATAGGAGATTGTGTGTATATATATACACATGTATACTAGATCAGTACAGATACAGACATGCTACTGTACCATAGGAGAGCGTGTGTATATATACACATATATACTAGATCAGTACAGATACACACATGCTACTGTACCATAGGAGAGTGTGTGTATATATACACATGTATACTAGATCAGTACAGATACACACAAGCTATTGTACCATAGGAGATTGTGTGTATATATGCACATGTATACTAGATCAGTATAGATACACACATACTATAGTACCATAGGAGAGTGTGTGTGTATATACACATGTATACTAGATCAGTACAGATATACACATGCTATTGTACCATAGGAGATTGTGTGTATATATGCACATGTATACTAGATCAGTATAGATACACACATACTATAGTACCATAGGAGAGTGTGTGTGTATATACACATGTATACTAGATCAGTACAGATACACACAAGCTATTGTACCATAGGAGATTGTGTGTATATATGCACATGTATACTAGATCAGTATAGATACACACATACTATAGTACCATAGGAGAGTGTGTGTGTATATACACATGTATACTAGATCAGTACAGATACACACATGCTATTGTACCATAGGAGAGTGTGTGTGTATATATACACATGTATACTAGATCAGTACAGATACACACATGTTATTGTACCATAGGAGATTGTGTGTATATACACATGTATACTAGATCAGTATAGATACACACATGCTATTGTACCATAGGAGAGTGTGTGTGTATATATACACATGTATACTAGATCAGTACAGATACACACATGTTATTGTACCATAGGAGATTGTGTGTATATACACATGTATACTAGATCAGTACAGATACACACATGCTACTGTACCATAGGAGATTGTGTGTATATATACACATGTATACTAGATCAGTACAGATACACACATGCTATTGTACCATAGGAGATTGTGTGTATATATACACATGTATACTAGATCAGTACAGATACACACATGCTATTGTACCATAGGAGTTTGTGTGTATATATACACATGTATACTAGATCAGTACAGATACACACACGCTATTGTACCATAGGAGAGTGTGTGTATATATACACATGTATACTAGATCAGTACAGATACACACATGCTACTGTACCATAGGAGAGTGTGTGTATATATACACATGTATACTAGATCAGTACAGATACACACATGCTATTGTACCATAGGAGAGTGTGTGTATATATACACATGTATACTAGATCAGTACAGATACACACATGCTACTGTACCATAGGAGAGTGTGTGTATATATACACATGTATACTAGATCAGTACAGATACACACATGCTATTGTACCATAGGAGAGTGTGTGTATATATACACATGTATACTAGATCAGTATGGATACACACATGTTATTGTACCATAGGAGATTGTGTGTATATACACATGTATACTAGATCTGTACAGATACACACATGCTATTGTACCATAGGAGTTTGTGTGTATATATACACATGTATACTAGATCAGTACAGATACACACATGCTATTGTACCATAGGAGTTTGTGTGTATATATACACATGTATACTAGATCAGTACAGATACACACACGCTATTGTACCATAGGAGAGTGTGTGTATATATACACATGTATGCTAGATCAGTACAGATACACACACGCTATTGTACCATAGGAGAGTGTGTGTATATATACACATGTATACTAGATCTGTACAGATACACACATGCTATTGTACCATAGGAGAGTGTGTGTATATATACACATGTATACTAGATCAGTACAGATACACACATGCTATTGTACCATAGGAGATTCTGTGTATATATACACAAGTATACTAGATCAGTACAGATACACACATGCTATTGTACCATAGTAGATTGTGTGTATATATATACACATGTATACTAGATCAGTACAGATACACACATGCTATTGTACCATAGGAGTTTGTGTGTATATATACACATGTATACTAGATCAGTACAGATACACACATGCTACTGTACCATAGGAGAGTGTGTGTATATATACACATGTATACTAGATCAGTACAGATACACACATGCTACTGTACCATAGGAGAGTGTGTGTATATATACACATGTATACTAGATCAGTACAGATACACACATGCTACTGTACCATAGGAGAGTGTGTGTATATATACACATGTATACTAGATCAGTACAGATACACACATGCTACTGTACCATAGGAGATTGTGTGTATATACACATGTATACTAGATCAGTACAGATACACACATGCTATTGTACCATAGGAGATTGTGTGTATATATACACATGTATATATATATACACGTGTATATATACACATGTATACTAGATCAGTACAGATACACACATGCTATTGTACCATAGGAGAGTGTGTGTATATATACACATGTATACTAGATCAGTAAAGATACACACATGCTATTGTACCATAGGAGATTGTGTGTATATATACACATGTATACTAGATCAGTATAGATACACACATGTTATTGTACCATAGGAGATTGTGTGTATATATACACATGTATACTAGATCAGTTAAGATACACACATGCTATTGTACCATAGGAGATTGTGTGTGTATATACACATGTATACTAGATCAGTTAAGATACACACATGCTATTGTACCATAGGAGATTGTGTGTATATATACACATGTATACTAGATCAGTATAGATACACACATGCTATTGTACCATAGGAGAGTGTGTGTATATATACACATGTATACTAGATCAGTACAGATACACACATGCTATTGTACCATAGGAGATTGTGTGTATATATACACATGTATACTAGATCTGTACAGATACACACATGCTATTGTACCATAGGAGAGTGTGTGTATATATACACATGTATACTAGATCAGTATAGATACACACATACTATAGTACCATAGGAGAGTGTGTGTGTATATACACATGTATACTAGATCCGTACAGATACACACATGCTACTGTACCATAGGAGAGTGTGTGTATATATACACATGTATACTAGATCAGTACAGATACACACATGCTACTGTACCATAGGAGATTGTGTGTATATATACACATGTATACTAGATCAGTATAGATACACACATGTTATTGTACCATAGGAGATTGTGTGTATATATACACATGTATACTAGATCTGTACAGATACACACATGCTATTGTGCCATAGGAGATTGTGTGTATATATATATACACATGTATACTAGATCAGTACAGATACACACATGCTATTGTACCATAGGAGATTGTGTGTATATATACACATGTATACTAGATCAGTATAGATACACACATGCTATTGTACCATAGGAGATTGTGTGTATATATACACATGTATACTAGATCAGTACAAATACACACACGCTATTGTACCATAGGAGAGTGTGTGTATATATACACATGTATACTAGATCAGTACAAATACACACACGCTATTGTACCATAGGAGAGTGTGTGTGTATATATACACATGTATACTAGATCAGTATAGATACACACATGCTATTGTACCATAGGAGATTGTGTGTATATATACACCTGTATACTAGATCAGTACAGATACACACATGCTACTGTACCATAGGAGAGTGTGTGTATATATACACATGTATACTAGATCAGTACAGATACACACATGCTATTGTACCATAGGAGAGTGTGTGTATATATACACATGTATACTAGATCAGTACAGATACACACATGCTATTGTACCATAGGAGAGTGTGTGTATATATACACATGTATACTAGATCAGTACAGATACACACATGCTATTGTACCATAGGAGATTGTGTGTATATATACACATGTATACTAGATCAGTACAAATACACACACGCTATTGTACCATAGGAGAGTGTGTGTATATATACACATGTATACTAGATCAGTATAGATACACACATGCTATTGTACCATAGGAGAGTGTGTGTATATATACACATGTATACTAGATCAGTACAGATACACACATGCTATTGTACCATAGGAGAGTGTGTGTATATATACACATGTATACTAGATCAGTACAGATACACACATGCTATTGTACCATAGGAGAGTGTGTGTATATATACACATGTATACTAGATCAGTACAGATACACACATGCTATTGTACCATAGGAGATTGTGTGTATATATACACATGTATACTAGATCAGTACAAATACACACACGCTATTGTACCATAGGAGAGTGTGTGTATATATACACATGTATACTAGATCAGTATAGATACACACATGCTATTGTACCATAGGAGAGTGTGTGTATATATACACATGTATACTAGATCAGTACAGATACACACATGTTATTGTACCATAGGAGATTGTGTGTATATATACACATGTATACTAGATCTGTACAGATACACACATGCTATTGTGCCATAGGAGATTGTGTGTATATATACACATGTATACTAGATCTCTACAGATACACACATGCTATTGTACCATAGGAGAGTGTGTGTATATATACACATGTATACTAGATCTGTACAGATACACACATGCTATTGTGCCATAGGAGATTGTGTGTATATATACACATGTATACTAGATCTCTACAGATACACACATGCTATTGTACCATAGGAGAGTGTGTGTATATATACACATGTATACTAGATCAGTACAGATACACACATGCTACTGTACCATAGGAGAGTGTGTGTATATATACACATATATACTAGATCAGTACAGATACACACATGCTACTGTACCATAGGAGAGTGTGTGTATATATACACATGTATACTAGATCAGTACAGATACACACATGCTATTGTACCATTAGAGAGTGTGTGTATATATACACATGTATACTAGATCAGTACAGATACACACATGCTATTGTACCATAGGAGAGTGTGTGTATAAATACACATGTATACTAGATCAGTATAGATACACACATACTATAGTACCATAGGAGAGTGTGTGTGTATATACACATGTATACTAGATCAGTACAGATACACACATGCTACTGTACCATAGGAGAGTGTGTGTATATATACACATGTATACTAGATCAGTATAGATACACACATGTTATTGTACCATAGGAGATTGTGTGTTTATATACACATGTATACTAGATCAGTATAGATACACACATGCTATTGTACCATAGGAGAGTGTGTGTATATATACACATGTATACTAGATCAGTATAGATACACACATGTTATTGTACCATAGGAGATTGTGTGTATATATACACATGTATACTAGATCAGTATAGATACACACATGTTATTGTACCATAGGAGATTGTGTGTATATATACACATGTATACTAGATCTGTACAGATACACACATGCTATTGTGCCATAGGAGATTGTGTGTATATATATATATATACACATGTATACTAGATCAGTATAGATACACACATACTATAGTACCATAGGAGAGTGTGTGTATATATACACATGTATACTAGAATTGTACAGATACACACATGCTATTGTACCATAGGAGATTGTGTGTATATATATACACATGTATACTAGATCAGTATAGATACACACATGTTATTGTACCATAGGAGATTGTGTGTATATATACACATGTATACTAGATCAGTACAGATACACACATGCTATTGTACCATAGGAGAGTGTGTGTATATATATACACATGTATACTAGATCAGTACAGATACACACATGCTATTGTACCATAGGAGAGTGTGTGTATATATACACATGTATACTAGATCAGTACAGATATACACATGCTACTGTACCATAGGAGAGTGTGTGTATATATACACATGTATACTAGATCAGTACAGATATACACATGCTACTGTACCATAGGAGAGTGTGTGTGTATATACACATGTATACTAGATCAGTATAGATACACACATACTATAGTACCATAGGAGATTGTGTGTATATATACACATGTATACTAGATCAGTACAGATACACACATGCTATTGTACCATAGGAGATTGTGTGTATATATACACATGTATACTAGATCAGTACAGATACACACATGCTATAGTACCATAGGAGAGTGTGTGTATATATACACATGTATGCTAGATCAGTACAGATACACACATGTTATTGTACCATAGGAGAGTGTGTGTATATATACACATGTATACTAGATCAGTATAGATACACACATACTATAGTACCATAGGAGATTGTGTGTATATATACACATGTATACTAGATTAGTACAGATACACACATGCTGTTGTACCATAGGAGAGTGTGTGTATATATACACATGTATACTAGATCAGTACAGACACACACATGCTATTGTACCATAGGAGATTGTGTGTATATATACACATGTATACTAGATCAGTACAGATATACACATGCTACTGTACCATAGGAGAGTGTGTGTATATATACACATGTATACTAGATCAGTACAGATACACACACGCTATTGTACCATAGGAGAGCGTGTGTATATATACACATGTATACTAGATCAGTATAGATACACACATGTTATTGTACCATAGGAGAGTGTGTGTATATATACACATGTATACTAGATCAGTATAGATACACACATGCTATTGTACCATAGGAGATTGTGTGTATATATACACATGTATACTAGATCAGTATAGATACACACATGTCATAGTTGCCAACATTTCAAAAAAAATTCCAGGGACACTTTGCAGCAGAGCAAGCATGCAGATTACTGGAGTATTGACGACCTACTGTTCAACTGCTCCGCCCACTCAGTACTGCAATCAAAACACCCAGTAATAGTATAATTTAGACTTATCCATAGTTTATTATACAGATTACAACACCAAGCTCTTACACCTACCCAGTCTCTGGAACACATTCTGGGCATATGGTTATTTTTATAACACAGCATTAAAATTAGGCAGACAAATAATATGTGAACCCTTTCAATAATAACAGTATTTCATTAGGAATTAATTATATTTAAATAATAAACTAGATCTATCTATCTATCTATATATGTATATGTGTGTGTATATATATATATACATACCAAATGTTGGGCAAAAGAGGTAGCATTCCCAGGGACATTTCCAGGGACAAAAAAAAATCCAGGGACATACAGCAAAATCTAGGGACTGTCCCTGGAAATCAGGGACTGTTGGCAACTATGACATGTTATTGTACCATAGGAGATTGTGTGTTTATATACACATGTATACTAGATCAGTATAGATACACACATGCTATTGTACCATAGGAGATTGTGTGTATATATGCACATGTATACTAGATCAGTATAGATACACACATGCTATTGTACCATAGGAGATTGTGTGTATATATACAAATGTATACTAGATCAGTACAGATACACACATGCTATTGTACCATAGGAGATTGTGTGTATATATACACATGTATACTAGATCAGTACAGATACACACATGCTATTGTACCATAGAAGATTGTGTGTATATATACACATGTATACTAGATCTCTACAGATACACACATGCTATTGTACCATAGGAGAGTGTGTGTATATATACACATGTATACTAGATCAGTAAAGATACACACATGCTATTGTACCATAGGAGATTGTGTGTATATATACACATGTATACTAGATCAGTATAGATACACACATGTTATTGTACCATAGGAGATTGTGTGTTTATATACACATGTATACTAGATCAGTATAGATACACACATGCTATTGTACCATAGGAGAGTGTGTGTATATATACACATGTATACTAGATCAGTATAGATACACACATGCTATTGTACCATAGGAGAGTGTGTGTATATATACACATGTATACTAGATCAGTACAGATACACACATGCTATTGTACCATAGGATAGTGTGTGTATATATACACATGTATACTAGATCAGTACAGATACACACATGCTATTGTACCATAGGAGAGTGTGTGTATATATACACATGTATACTAGATCAGTACAGATACACACATGCTATTGTACCATAGGAGAGTGTGTGTATAAATACACATGTATACTAGATCAGTATAGATACACACATACTATAGTACCATAGGAGAGTGTGTGTATATATACACATGTATACTAGATCAGTACAGATACACACATGCTACTGTACCATAGGAGAGTGTATGTATATATACACATGTATACTAGATCAGTACAGATACACACATGCTGTTGTACCATAGGAGAGTGTGTGTATATATACACATGTATACTAGATTAGTACAGATACACACATGCTATTGTACCATAGGAGAGCGTGTGTATATATACACAAGTATAGTAGATCAGTAAAGATACACACATGCTATTGTACCATAGGAGATTGTGTGTATATATACACATGTATACTAGATCAGTACAGATACACACATGCTACTGTACCATAGGAGATTGTGTGTATATATACACATGTATACTAGATCAGTACAGATACACACATGCTATTGTACCATAGGAGTTTGTGTGTATATATACACATGTATACTAGATCAGTATAGATACACACATGTTATTGTACCATAGGAGATTGTGTGTATATATACACATGTATACTAGATCTGTACAGATACACACATGCTATTGTGCCATAGGAGATTGTGTGTATATATATATATATATACACATGTATACTAGATCAGTATAGATACACACATACTATAGTACCATAGGAGAGTGTGTGTATATATACACATGTATACTAGAATTGTACAGATACACACATGCTATTGTACCATAGGAGATTGTGTGTATATATATACACATGTATACTAGATCAGTACAGATACACACATGCTACTGTACCATAGCAGATTGTGTGTATATATACACACATGTATACTAGATCAGTACAGATACACACATGCTATTGTACCATAGGAGAGCGTGTGTATATATACACATGTATAATAGATCAGTACAGATACACACATGCTACTGTACCATAGGAGATTGTGTGTATATATACACATGTATACTAGATCAGTAAAGATACACACATGCTATTGTACCATAGGAGAGTGTGTGTATATATACACATGTATACTAGATCAGTACAGATACACACATGCTATTGTACCATAGGAGAGTGTGTATATATATATACAGATGTATACTAGATCAGTACAGATACACACATGCTATTGTTCCATAGGAGAGTCTGTGTATATATACACATGTATACTAGATCAGTACAGATACACACATGCTACTGTACCATAGGAGAGTGTGTGTATATATACACATGTATACTAGATCAGTACAGATACACACATGTTATTGTACCATAGGAGATTGTGTGTATATATACACATGTATACTAGATCAGTATAGATACACAAATACTATAGTACCATAGGAGAGTGTGTGTGTATATACACATGTATACTAGATCAGTACAGATACACACATGCTATTGTACCATAGGAGATTGTGTGTATATATACACATGTATACTAGATCTGTACAGATACACACATGTTATTGTACCATAGGAGATTCTGTGTATATATACACATGTATACTAGATCAGTACAGATACACACATGTTATTGTACCATAGGAGATTGTGTGTATATATACACATGTATACTAGATCAGTATAGATACACAAATACTATAGTACCATAGGAGAGTGTGTGTGTATATACACATGTATACTAGATCAGTACAGATACACACATGCTGTTGTACCATAGGAGAGTGTGTGTATATATACACATGTATACTAGATTAGTACAGATACACACATGCTATTGTACCATAGGAGAGCGTGTGTATATATACACATGTATACTAGATCAGTACAGATACACACATGCTATTGTACCATAGGAGATTGTGTGTATATATACACATGTATACTAGATCAGTAAAGATACACACATGCTATTGTACCATAGGAGATTGTGTGTATATATACACATGTATACTAGATCAGTATAGATACACACATGTTATTGTACCATAGGAGATTGTGTGTTTATATACACATGTATACTAGATCAGTTAAGATACACACATGCTATTGTACCATAGGAGATTGTGTGTATATATACACATGTATACTAGATCAGTACAGATACACACATGCTATTGTACCATAGGAGATTGTGTGTATATATACACATGTATATTAGATCTGTACAGATACACACATGCTACTGTACCATAGGAGAGTGTGTGTATATATACACATGTATACTAGATCAGTATAGATACACACATGCTACTGTACCATAGGAGATTGTGTGTTTATATACAGGGAGTGCAGAATTATTAGGCAAGTTGTATTTTTGAGGATTAATTTTATTATTGAACAACAACCATGTTCTCAATTAACCCAAAAAACTCATTAATATCAAAGCTGAATAGTTTTGGAAGTAGTTTTTAGTTTGTTTTTAGTTATAGCTATTTTAGGGGGATATCTGTGTGTGCAGGTGACTATTACTGTGCATAATTATTAGGCAACTTAACAAAAAACAAATATATACCCATTTCAATTATTTATTTTTACCAGTGAAACCAATATAACATCTCAACATTCACAAATATACATTTCTGACATTCAAAAACAAAACAAAAACAAATCAGTGACCAATATAGCCACCTTTCTTTGCAAGGACACTCAAAAGCCTGCCATCCATGGATTCTGTCAGTGTTTTGATCTGTTCACCATCAACATTGCGTGCAGCAGCAACCACAGCCTCCCAGACACTGTTCAGAGAGGTGTACTGTTTTCCCTCCTTGTAAATCTCACATTTGATGATGGACCACAGGTTCTCAATGGGGTTCAGATCAGGTGAACAAGGAGGCCATGTCATTAGATTTTCTTCTTTTATACCCTTTCTTGCCAGCCACGCTGTGGAGTACTTGGACGCGTGTGATGGAGCATTGTCCTGCATGAAAATCATGTTTTTCTTGAAGGATGCAGGCTTCTTCCTGTACCACTGCTTGAAGAAGGTGTCTTCCAGAAACTGGCAGTAGGACTGGGAGTTGAGCTTGACTCCATCCTCAACCCGAAAAGGCCCCACAAGCTCATCTTTGATGATACCAGCCCAAACCAGTACTCCACCTCCACCTTGCTGGCGTCTGAGTCGGACTGGAGCTCTCTGCCCTTTACCAATCCAGCCACGGGCCCATCCATCTGGCCCATCAAGACTCACTCTCATTTCATCAGTCCATAAAACCTTAGAAAAATCAGTCTTGAGATATTTCTTGGCCCAGTCTTGATGTTTCAGCTTGTGTGTCTTGTTCAGTGGTGGTCGTCTTTCAGCCTTTCTTACCTTTCCCATGTCTCTGAGTATTGCACACCTTGTGCTTTTGGGCACTCCAGTGATGTTGCAGCTCTGAAATATGGCCAAACTGGTGGCAAGTGGCATATTGGCAGCTGCACGCTTGACTTTTCTCAGTTCATGGGCACTTATTTTGCGCCTTGGTTTTTCCACACGCTTCTTGCGACCCTGTTGACTATTTTGAATGAAACGATTGATTGTTCGATGATCACGCTTCAGAAGCTTTGCAATTTTAAGAGTGCTGCATCCCTCTGCAAGATATCTCACTATTTTTGACTTTTCTGAGCCTGTCAAGTCCTTCTTTTGACCCATTTTGCCAAAGGAAAGGAAGTTGCCTAATAATTATGCACACCTGATATAGGGTGTTGATGTCATCAGACCACACCCCTTCTCATTACAGAGATGCACATCACCTAATATGCTTAATTGGTAGTAGGCTTTCGAGCCTATACAGCTTGGAGTAAGACAACATGCATAAAGAGGATGATGTGGTCAAAATACTCATTTGCCTAATAATTCTGCACTCCCTGTATACACATGTATACTAGATCTGTACAGATACACACATGCTATTGTGCCATAGGAGATTGTGTGTATATATATACACATGTATACTAGATCAGTACAGATACAGACATGCTACTGTACCATAGGAGAGCGTGTGTATATATACACATATATACTAGATCAGTACAGATACACACATGCTACTGTACCATAGGAGAGTGTGTGTATATATACACATGTATACTAGATCAGTACAGATACACACAAGCTATTGTACCATAGGAGATTGTGTGTATATATGCACATGTATACTAGATCAGTATAGATACACACATACTATAGTACCATAGGAGAGTGTGTGTGTATATACACATGTATACTAGATCAGTACAGATACACACAAGCTATTGTACCATAGGAGATTGTGTGTATATATGCACATGTATACTAGATCAGTATAGATACACACATACTATAGTACCATAGGAGAGTGTGTGTGTATATACACATGTATACTAGATCAGTACAGATATACACATGCTATTGTACCATAGGAGAGTGTGTGTGTATATATACACATGTATACTAGATCAGTACAGATACACACATGCTACTGTACCATAGGAGATTGTGTGTATATACACATGTATACTAGATCAGTATAGATACACACATGCTATTGTACCATAGGAGAGTGTGTGTGTATATATACACATGTATACTAGATCAGTACAGATACACACATGTTATTGTACCATAGGAGATTGTGTGTATATACACATGTATACTAGATCAGTACAGATACACACATGCTACTGTACCATAGGAGATTGTGTGTATATATACACATGTATACTAGATCAGTACAGATACACACATGCTATTGTACCATAGGAGATTGTGTGTATATATACACATGTATACTAGATCAGTACAGATACACACATGCTATTGTACCATAGGAGTTTGTGTGTATATATACACATGTATACTAGATCAGTACAGATACACACACGCTATTGTACCATAGGAGAGTGTGTGTATATATACACATGTATACTAGATCAGTACAGATACACACATGCTATTGTACCATAGGAGATTGTGTGTATATATACACATGTATACTAGATCAGTACAGATACACACATGCTATTGTACCATAGGAGATTGTGTGTATATATACACGTGTATACTAGATCAGTACAGATACACACATGCTATTGTACCATAGGAGTTTGTGTGTATATATACACATGTATACTAGATCAGTACAGATACACACATGCTATTGTACCATAGGAGAGTGTGTGTATATATACACATGTATACTAGAGCTGTACAGATACACACATGCTACTGTACCATAGGAGATTGTGTGTATATATACACATGTATACTAGATCAGTACAGATACACACATGCTATTGTACCATAGGAGAGTGTGTGTATATATACACATGTATACTAGATCAGTATAGATACACACATGTTATTGTACCATAGGAGTTTTTGTGTATATATACACATGTATACTAGATCTGTACAGATACACACATGCTATTGTACCATAGGAGAGTGTGTGTATATATACACATGTATACTAGATCAGTATAGATACACACATGTTATTGTACCATAGGAGATTGTGTGTATATATACACATGTATACTAGATCTGTACAGATACACACATGCTATTGTGCCATAGGAGATTGTGTGTATATATATATATATACACATGTATACTAGATCAGTATAGATACACACATACTATAGTACCATAGGAGAGTGTGTGTATATATACACATGTATACTAGAATTGTACAGATACACACATGCTATTGTACCATAGGAGATTGTGTGTATATATATACACATGTATACTAGATCAGTATAGATACACACATGTTATTGTACCATAGGAGATTGTGTGTATATATACACATGTATACTAGATCAGTACAGATACACACATGCTATTGTACCATAGGAGAGTGTGTGTATATATATACACATGTATACTAGATCAGTACAGATACACACATGCTACTGTACCATAGGAGAGTGTGTGTGTATATACACATGTATACTAGATCAGTATAGATACACACATACTATAGTACCATAGGAGATTGTGTGTATATATACACATGTATACTAGATCAGTACAGATACACACATGCTACTGTACCATAGGAGATTGTGTGTATATATACACATGTATACTAGATCAGTACAGATACACACATGCTATTGTACCATAGGAGAGTGTGTGTATATATACACATGTATACTAGATCAGTATAGATACACACATGCTATTGTACCATAGGAGATTGTGTGTATATATACACATGTATACTAGATCAGTACAGATACACACATGCTACTGTACCATAGGAGAGTGTGTGTATATATACACATGTATACTAGATCAGTACAGATACACACATGCTATTGTACCATAGGAGATTGTGTGTATATATACACATGTATACTAGATCAGTACAGATACACACATGCTATAGTACCATAGGAGAGTGTGTGTATATATACACATGTATACTAGATCAGTACAGATACACACATGCTACTGTACCATAGGAGAGTGTGTGTATATATACACATGTATGCTAGATCAGTACAGATACACACATGTTATTGTACCATAGGAGAGTGTGTGTATATATACACATGTATACTAGATCAGTATAGATACACACATGTTATTGTACCATAGGAGAGTGTGTGTATATATACACATGTATACTAGATCAGTATAGATACACACATGCTATTGTACCATAGGAGATTGTGTGTATATATACACATGTATACTAGATCAGTATAGATACACACATGCTATTGTACCATAGGAGATTGTGTGTATATATGCACATGTATACTAGATCAGTACAGATACACACATGCTATTGTACCATAGGAGATTGTGTGTATATATACACATGTATACTAGATCAGTACAGATACACACATGCTATTGTACCATAGGAGATTGTGTGTATATATACAAATGTATACTAGATCAGTACAGATACACACATGCTATTGTACCATAGGAGATTGTGTGTATATATACACATGTATACTAGATCAGTACAGATACACACATGCTATTGTACCATAGAAGATTGTGTGTATATATACACATGTATACTAGATCTCTACAGATACACACATGCTATTGTACCATAGGAGAGTGTGTGTATATATACACATGTATACTAGATCAGTAAAGATACACACATGCTATTGTACCATAGGAGATTGTGTGTATATATACACATGTATACTAGATCAGTATAGATACACACATGTTATTGTACCATAGGAGATTGTGTGTTTATATACACATGTATACTAGATCAGTATAGATACACACATGCTATTGTACCATAGGAGAGTGTGTGTATATATACACATGTATACTAGATCAGTATAGATACACACATGCTATTGTACCATAGGAGAGTGTGTGTATATATACACATGTATACTAGATCAGTACAGATACACACATGCTATTGTACCATAGGATAGTGTGTGTATATATACACATGTATACTAGATCAGTACAGATACACACATGCTATTGTACCATAGGAGAGTGTGTGTATATATACACATGTATACTAGATCAGTACAGATACACACATGCTATTGTACCATAGGAGAGTGTGTGTATAAATACACATGTATACTAGATCAGTATAGATACACACATACTATAGTACCATAGGAGAGTGTGTGTATATATACACATGTATACTAGATCAGTACAGATACACACATGCTACTGTACCATAGGAGAGTGTATGTATATATACACATGTATACTAGATCAGTACAGATACACACATGCTGTTGTACCATAGGAGAGTGTGTGTATATATACACATGTATACTAGATTAGTACAGATACACACATGCTATTGTACCATAGGAGAGCGTGTGTATATATACACATGTATACTAGATCAGTACAGATACACACATGCTATTGTACCATAGGAGATTGTGTGTATATATACACATGTATAGTAGATCAGTAAAGATACACACATGCTATTGTACCATAGGAGATTGTGTGTATATATACACATGTATACTAGATCAGTACAGATACACACATGCTACTGTACCATAGGAGATTGTGTGTATATATACACATGTATACTAGATCAGTACAGATACACACATGCTATTGTACCATAGGAGTTTGTGTGTATATATACACATGTATACTAGATCAGTATAGATACACACATGTTATTGTACCATAGGAGATTGTGTGTATATATACACATGTATACTAGATCTGTACAGATACACACATGCTATTGTGCCATAGGAGATTGTGTGTATATATATATATACACATGTATACTAGATCAGTATAGATACACACATACTATAGTACCATAGGAGAGTGTGTGTATATATACACATGTATACTAGATCAGTACAGATACACACATGCTACTGTACCATAGCAGATTGTGTGTATATATACACACATGTATACTAGATCAGTACAGATACACACATGCTACTGTACCATAGGAGAGTGTGTGTATATATACACATGTATACTAGATCAGTACAGATACACACATGCTATTGTACCATAGGAGAGCGTGTGTATATATACACATGTATAATAGATCAGTACAGATACACACATGCTACTGTACCATAGGAGATTGTGTGTATATATACACATGTATACTAGATCAGTAAAGATACACACATGCTATTGTACCATAGGAGAGTGTGTGTATATATACACATGTATACTAGATCAGTACAGATACACACATGCTATTGTACCATAGGAGAGTGTGTATATATATATACAGATGTATACTAGATCAGTACAGATACACACATGCTATTGTTCCATAGGAGAGTCTGTGTATATATACACATGTATACTAGATCAGTACAGATACACACATGCTACTGTACCATAGGAGAGTGTGTGTATATATACACATGTATACTAGATCAGTACAGATACACACATGCTATTGTACCATAGGAGATTGTGTGTATATATACACATGTATACTAGATCTGTACAGATACACACATGTTATTGTACCATAGGAGATTGTGTGTATATATACACATGTATACTAGATCAGTATAGATACACAAATACTATAGTACCATAGGAGAGTGTGTGTGTATATACACATGTATACTAGATCAGTACAGATACACACATGCTGTTGTACCATAGGAGAGTGTGTGTATATATACACATGTATACTAGATTAGTACAGATACACACATGCTATTGTACCATAGGAGAGCGTGTGTATATATACACATGTATACTAGATCAGTACAGATACACACATGCTATTGTACCATAGGAGATTGTGTGTATATATACACATGTATACTAGATCAGTAAAGATACACACATGCTATTGTACCATAGGAGATTGTGTGTATATATACACATGTATACTAGATCAGTATAGATACACACATGTTATTGTACCATAGGAGATTGTGTGTTTATATACACATGTATACTAGATCAGTTAAGATACACACATGCTATTGTACCATAGGAGATTGTGTGTATATATACACATGTATACTAGATCAGTACAGATACACACATGCTATTGTACCATAGGAGATTGTGTGTATATATACACATGTATATTAGATCTGTACAGATACACACATGCTATTGTACCATAGGAGAGTGTGTGTATATATACACATGTATACTAGATCAGTATAGATACACACATGCTACTGTACCATAGGAGATTGTGTGTTTATATACAGGGAGTGCAGAATTATTAGGCAAGTTGTATTTTTGAGGATTAATTTTATTATTGAACAACAACCATGTTCTCAATTAACCCAAAAAACTCATTAATATCAAAGCTGAATAGTTTTGGAAGTAGTTTTTAGTTTGTTTTTAGTTATAGCTATTTTAGGGGGATATCTGTGTGTGCAGGTGACTATTACTGTGCATAATTATTAGGCAACTTAACAAAAAACAAATATATACCCATTTCAATTATTTATTTTTACCAGTGAAACCAATATAACATCTCAACATTCACAAATATACATTTCTGACATTCAAAAACAAAACAAAAACAAATCAGTGACCAATATAGCCACCTTTCTTTGCAAGGACACTCAAAAGCCTGCCATCCATGGATTCTGTCAGTGTTTTGATCTGTTCACCATCAACATTGCGTGCAGCAGCAACCACAGCCTCCCAGACACTGTTCAGAGAGGTGTACTGTTTTCCCTCCTTGTAAATCTCACATTTGATGATGGACCACAGGTTCTCAATGGGGTTCAGATCAGGTGAACAAGGAGGCCATGTCATTAGATTTTCTTCTTTTATACCCTTTCTTGCCAGCCACGCTGTGGAGTACTTGGACGCGTGTGATGGAGCATTGTCCTGCATGAAAATCATGTTTTTCTTGAAGGATGCAGGCTTCTTCCTGTACCACTGCTTGAAGAAGGTGTCTTCCAGAAACTGGCAGTAGGACTGGGAGTTGAGCTTGACTCCATCCTCAACCCGAAAAGGCCCCACAAGCTCATCTTTGATGATACCAGCCCAAACCAGTACTCCACCTCCACCTTGCTGGCGTCTGAGTCGGACTGGAGCTCTCTGCCCTTTACCAATCCAGCCACGGGCCCATCCATCTGGCCCATCAAGACTCACTCTCATTTCATCAGTCCATAAAACCTTAGAAAAATCAGTCTTGAGATATTTCTTGGCCCAGTCTTGATGTTTCAGCTTGTGTGTCTTGTTCAGTGGTGGTCGTCTTTCAGCCTTTCTTACCTTTCCCATGTCTCTGAGTATTGCACACCTTGTGCTTTTGGGCACTCCAGTGATGTTGCAGCTCTGAAATATGGCCAAACTGGTGGCAAGTGGCATATTGGCAGCTGCACGCTTGACTTTTCTCAGTTCATGGGCACTTATTTTGCGCCTTGGTTTTTCCACACGCTTCTTGCGACCCTGTTGACTATTTTGAATGAAACGATTGATTGTTCGATGATCACGCTTCAGAAGCTTTGCAATTTTAAGAGTGCTGCATCCCTCTGCAAGATATCTCACTATTTTTGACTTTTCTGAGCCTGTCAAGTCCTTCTTTTGACCCATTTTGCCAAAGGAAAGGAAGTTGCCTAATAATTATGCACACCTGATATAGGGTGTTGATGTCATCAGACCACACCCCTTCTCATTACAGAGATGCACATCACCTAATATGCTTAATTGGTAGTAGGCTTTCGAGCCTATACAGCTTGGAGTAAGACAACATGCATAAAGAGGATGATGTGGTCAAAATACTCATTTGCCTAATAATTCTGCACTCCCTGTATACACATGTATACTAGATCTGTACAGATACACACATGCTATTGTGCCATAGGAGATTGTGTGTATATATATACACATGTATACTAGATCAGTACAGATACAGACATGCTACTGTACCATAGGAGAGCGTGTGTATATATACACATATATACTAGATCAGTACAGATACACACATGCTACTGTACCATAGGAGAGTGTGTGTATATATACACATGTATACTAGATCAGTACAGATACACACAAGCTATTGTACCATAGGAGATTGTGTGTATATATGCACATGTATACTAGATCAGTATAGATACACACATACTATAGTACCATAGGAGAGTGTGTGTGTATATACACATGTATACTAGATCAGTACAGATACACACAAACTATTGTACCATAGGAGATTGTGTGTATATATGCACATGTATACTAGATCAGTATAGATACACACATACTATAGTACCATAGGAGAGTGTGTGTGTATATACACATGTATACTAGATCAGTACAGATATACACATGCTATTGTACCATAGGAGAGTGTGTGTGTATATATACACATGTATACTAGATCAGTACAGATACACACATGCTACTGTACCATAGGAGATTGTGTGTATATACACATGTATACTAGATCAGTACAGATACACACATGTTATTGTACCATAGGAGATTGTGTGTATATACACATGTATACTAGATCAGTACAGATACACACATGCTACTGTACCATAGGAGATTGTGTGTATATATACACATGTATACTAGATCAGTACAGATACACACATGCTATTGTACCATAGGAGATTGTGTGTATATATACACATGTATACTAGATCAGTACAGATACACACATGCTATTGTACCATAGGAGTTTGTGTGTATATATACACATGTATACTAGATCAGTACAGATACACACACGCTATTGTACCATAGGAGAGTGTGTGTATATATACACATGTATACTAGATCAGTACAGATACACACATGCTACTGTACCATAGGAGAGTGTGTGTATATATACACATGTATACTAGATCAGTACAGATACACACATGCTATTGTACCATAGGAGAGTGTGTGTATATATACACATGTATACTAGATCAGTACAGATACACACATACTATAGTACCATAGGAGATTGTGTGTATATATACACATGTATACTAGATCAGTACAGATACACACATGCTGTTGTACCATAGGAGAGTGTGTGTATATATACACATGTATACTAGATCAGTACAGATACACACATGCTACTGTACCATAGGAGAGTGTGTGTATATATACACATGTATACTAGATCAGTACAGATACACACATGCTATTGTACCATAGGAGAGTGTGTGTATATATACACATGTATACTAGATCAGTACAGATACACACATGCTACTGTACCATAGGAGATTGTGTATATATACACATGTATACTAGATCAGTACAAATACACACACGCTATTGTACCATAGGAGTTTGTGTGTATATATACACATGTATACTAGATCAGTACAGATACACACACGCTATTGTACCATAGGAGAGTGTGTGTATATATACACATGTATGCTAGATCAGTACAGATACACACACGCTATTGTACCATAGGAGTTTGTGTGTATATATACACATGTATACTAGATCAGTATAGATACACACATGCTATTGTACCATAGGAGAGTGTGTGTATATATACACATGTATACTAGATCTGTACAGATACACACATGCTATTGTACCATAGGAGAGTGTGTGTATATATACACATGTATACTAGATCAGTACAGATACACACATGCTATTGTACCATAGGAGATTCTGTGTATATATACACAAGTATACTAGATCAGTACAGATACACACATGCTATTGTACCATAGTAGATTGTGTGTATATATATACACATGTATACTAGATCAGTACAGATACACACATGCTATTGTACCATAGGAGTTTGTGTGTATATATACACATGTATACTAGATCAGTACAGATACACACATGCTACTGTACCATAGGAGAGTGTGTGTATATATACACATGTATACTAGATCAGTACAGATACACACATGCTACTGTACCATAGGAGAGTGTGTGTATATATACACATGTATACTAGATCAGTACAGATACACACATGCTACTGTACCATAGGAGAGTGTGTGTATATATACACATGTATACTAGATCAGTACAGATACACACATGCTACTGTACCATAGGAGATTGTGTGTATATACACATGTATACTAGATCAGTACAGATACACACATGCTATTGTACCATAGGAGATTGTGTGTATATATACACATGTATATATATACACGTGTATATATACACATGTATACTAGATCAGTACAGATACACACATGCTATTGTACCATAGGAGATTGTGTGTATATATACACATGTATACTAGATCAGTATAGATACACACATGTTATTGTACCATAGGAGATTGTGTGTATATATACACATGTATACTAGATCAGTACAGATACACACATGCTATTGTACCATAGGAGATTGTGTGTATATATACACATGTATACTAGATCAGTATAGATACACACATGTTATTGTACCATAGGAGATTGTGTGTATATACACATGTATACTAGATCAGTAAAGATACACACATGCTATTGTACCATAGGAGATTGTGTGTATATATACACATGTATACTAGATCAGTATAGATACACACATGTTATTGTACCATAGGAGATTGTGTGTATATATACACATGTATACTAGATCAGTTAAGATACACACATGCTATTGTACCATAGGAGATTGTTTGTGTATATACACATGTATACTAGATCAGTTAAGATACACACATGCTATTGTACCATAGGAGATTGTGTGTATATATACACATGTATACTAGATCAGTATAGATACACACATGCTATTGTACCATAGGAGAGTGTGTGTATATATACACATGTATACTAGATCAGTACAGATACACACATGCTATTGTACCATAGGAGATTGTGTGTATATATACACATGTATACTAGATCAGTACAGATACACACATGCTATTGTACCATAGGAGATTGTGTGTATATATACACATGTATACTAGATCTGTACAGATACACACATGCTATTGTACCATAGGAGATTGTGTGTATATATACACATGTATACTAGATCAGTATAGATACACACATACTATAGTACCATAGGAGAGTGTGTGTGTATATACACATGTATACTAGATCCGTACAGATACACACATGCTACTGTACCATAGGAGAGTGTGTGTATATATACACATGTATACTAGATCAGTACAGATACACACATGCTACTGTACCATAGGAGATTGTGTGTATATATACACATGTATACTAGATCAGTATAGATACACACATGTTATTGTACCATAGGAGATTGTGTGTATATATACACATGTATACTAGATCTGTACAGATACACACATGCTATTGTGCCATAGGAGATTGTGTGTATATATATATACACATGTATACTAGATCAGTATAGATATACACATGCTATTGTACCATAGGAGAGTGTGTGTATATATACACATGTATACTAGATCAGTACAGATACACACATGCTATTGTACCATAGGAGATTGTGTGTATATATACACATGTATACTAGATCAGTATAGATACACACATGCTATTGTACCATAGGAGATTGTGTGTATATATACACATGTATACTAGATCAGTACAAATACACACACGCTATTGTACCATAGGAGAGTGTGTGTATATATACACATGTATACTAGATCAGTACAAATACACACACGCTATTGTACCATAGGAGAGTGTGTGTGTATATATACACATGTATACTAGATCAGTATAGATACACACATGCTATTGTACCATAGGAGATTGTGTGTATATATACACCTGTATACTAGATCAGTACAGATACACACATGCTACTGTACCATAGGAGAGTGTGTGTATATATACACATGTATACTAGATCAGTACAGATACACACATGTTATTGTACCATAGGAGAGTGTGTGTATATATACACATGTATACTAGATCAGTACAGATACACACATGCTATTGTACCATAGGAGAGTGTGTGTATATATACACATGTATACTAGATCAGTACAGATACACACATGCTATTGTACCATAGGAGAGTGTGTGTATATATACACATGTATACTAGATCAGTACAGATACACACATGCTATTGTACCATAGGAGATTGTGTGTATATATACACATGTATACTAGATCAGTACAAATACACACACGCTATTGTACCATAGGAGAGTGTGTGTATATATACACATGTATACTAGATCAGTATAGATACACACATGCTATTGTACCATAGGAGAGTGTGTGTATATATACACCTGTATACTAGATCAGTACAGATACACACATGCTACTGTACCATAGGAGAGTGTGTGTATATATACACATGTATACTAGATCAGTACAGATACACACATGCTATTGTACCATAGGAGAGTGTGTGTATATATACACATGTATACTAGATCAGTACAGATACACACATGTTATTGTACCATAGGAGATTGTGTGTATATATACACATGTATACTAGATCTGTACAGATACACACATGCTATTGTGCCATAGGAGATTGTGTGTATATATACACATGTATACTAGATCAGTACAGATACACACATGTTATTGTACCATAGGAGATTGTGTGTATATATACACATGTATACTAGATCAGTACAAATACACACATGCTACTGTACCATAGGAGATTGTGTGTATATATACACATGTATACTAGATCAGTATAGATACACACATGCTATAGTACCATAGGAGATTGTGTGTATATATACACATGTATACTAGATCAGTACAGATACACACATGCTACTGTACCATAGGAGAGTGTGTTTATATATACACATGTATACTAGATCAGTACAGATACACACATGCTATTGTACCATAGGAGATTGTGTGTATATATACACATGTATACTAGATCAGTACAGATACACACATGCTATTGTACCATAGGAGATTGTGTGTATATATACACATGTATACTAGATCAGTACAGGTACACACATGCTATTGTACCATAGGAGAGTGTGTGTATATATACACATGTATACTAGATCAGTACAGATACACACATGCTATTGTACCATAGGAGAGTGTGTGTGTATATATACACATGTATACTAGATCAGTACAGATACACACATGTTATTGTACCATTAGAGAGTGTGTGTATATATACACATGTATACTAGATCAGTACAGATACACACATGCTATTGTACCATAGGAGATTGTGTGTATATATACACGTGTATACTAGATCAGTACAGATACACACATGCTACTGTACCATAGGAGAGTGTGTGTATATATATACATGTATACTAGATCAGTATAGATACACACATGCTATTGTACCATAGGAGATTGTGTGTATATATACACATGTATACTAGATCAGTACAGATACACACATGTTATTGTACCATAGGAGAGTGTGTGTATATATATACATGTATACTAGATCAGTATAGATACACACATGCTATTGTACCATAGGAGAGTGTGTGTATATATACACATGTATACTAGATCAGTACAGATACACACATGTTATTGTACCATAGGAGAGTGTGTGTATATATACACATGTATACTAGATCAGTACAGATACACACATACTATAGTACCATAGGAGAGTGTGTGTGTATATACACATGTATACTAGATCCGTACAGATACACACATGTTATTGTACCATAGGAGAGTGTGTGTATATATATACATGTATACTAGATCAGTATAGATACACACATACTATAGTACCATAGGAGAGTGTGTGTATATATACACATGTATACTAGATCAGTACAGATACACACATACTATAGTACCATAGGAGAGTGTGTGTGTATATACACATGTATACTAGATCAGTACAGATACACACATGTTATTGTACCATAGGAGAGTGTGTGTATATATATACATGTATACTAGATCAGTATAGATACACACATACTATAGTACCATAGGAGAGTGTGTGTATATATACACATGTATACTAGATCAGTACAGATACACACATGTTATTGTACCATAGGAGATTGTGTGTATATATACACATGTATACTAGATCAGTACAGATACACATATGCTATTGTACCATAGGAGATTGTGTGTATATATACACATGTATACTAGATCAGTACAGATACACACATGCTACTGTACCATAGGAGAGTGTGTGTATATATACACATGTATACTAGATCAGTATAGATACACACATACTATAGTAACATAGGAGAGTGTGTGTATATATACACATGTATACTAGATCAGTATAGATACACACATGCTATTGTACCATAGGAGAGTGTGTGTATATATACACATGTATACTAGATCAGTACAGATACACACATGCTACTGTACCATAGGAGAGTGTGTGTATATATACACATGTATACTAGATCAGTACAGATACACACATGCTATTGTACCATAGGAGATTGTGTGTATATATACACATGTATACTAGATCAGTACAGATATACACATGCTATTGTACCATAGGAGAGTGTGTGTATATATACACATGTATACTAGATCAGTACAGATACACACATGCTATTGTACCATAGGAGAGTGTGTGTATATATACACATGTATACTAGATCAGTACAGATACACACATGCTATTGTACCATAGGAGAGTGTGTGTATATATACACATGTATACTAGATCAGTACAGATACACACATGCTGTTGTACCATAGGAGAGTGTGTGTATATATACACATGTATACTAGATCAGTACAGATACACACATGCTGTTGTACCATAGGAGAGTGTGTGTATATATACACATGTATACTAGATCAGTACAGATACACACATGCTATTGTACCATAGGAGAGTGTGTGTATATATACACATGTATACTAGATCAGTACAGATACACACATGCTACTGTACCATAGGAGATTGTGTGTATATATACACATGTATACTAGATCAGTACAGATACACACATGCTACTGTACCATAGGAGAGTGTGTGTATATATACACATGTATACTAGAGCTGTACAGATACACACATGCTACTGTACCATAGGAGAGCGTGTGTATATATACACATGTATACTAGATCAGTACAGATACACACATGCTACTGTACCATAGGAGAGTGTGTGTATATATACACATGTATACTAGATCAGTACAGATACACACATGCTATTGTACCATAGGAGAGTGTGTGTATATATACACATGTATACTAGATCAGTACAGATACACACACGCTATTGTACCATAGGAGTTTGTGTGTATATATACACATGTATACTAGATCAGTATAGATACACACATACTATAGTAACATAGGAGAGTGTGTGTATATATACACATGTATACTAGATCAGTATAGATACACACATGCTATTGTACCATAGGAGAGTGTGTGTATATATACACATGTATACTAGATCAGTACAGATACACACATGTTATTGTACCATAGGAGAGTGTGTGTATATATACACATGTATACTAGATCAGTATAGATACACACATGTTATTGTACCATAGGAGAGTGTGTGTATATATACACATGTATACTAGATCAGTACAGATACACACATGCTACTGTACCATAGGAGAGTGTGTGTTTATATACACATGTATACTAGATCAGTATAGATACACACATACTATAGTAACATAGGAGAGTGTGTGTATATATACACATGTATACTAGATCAGTATAGATACACACATGCTATTGTACCATAGGAGAGTGTGTGTATATATACACATGTATACTAGATCAGTACAGATACACACATGTTATTGTACCATAGGAGAGTGTGTGTATATATACACATGTATACTAGATCAGTATAGATACACACATGTTATTGTACCATAGGAGAGTGTGTGTATATATACACATGTATACTAGATTAGTACAGATACACACATGCTACTGTACCATAGGAGAGTGTGTGTATATATACACATGTATACTAGATCAGTACAGATACACACACGCTATTGTACCATAGGAGATTGTGTGTATATATACACATGTATACTAGATCAGTACAGATACACACACGCTATTGTACCATAGGAGATTGTGTGTATATATACACATGTATACTAGATCAGTACAGATACACACATGCTATTGTACCATAGGAGAGTGTGTGTATATATACACATGTATACTAGATCAGTATAGATACACACATGTTATTGTACCATAGGAGAGTGTGTGTATATATACACATGTATACTAGATCAGTACAGATACACACATGCTATTGTACCATAGGAGAGCGTGTGTATATATACACATGTATACTAGATCAGTACAGATACACACATGCTACTGTACCATAGGAGAGTGTGTGTATATATACACATGTATACTAGATCAGTACAGATACACACACGCTATTGTACCATAGGAGAGCGTGTGTATATATACACATGTATACTAGATCAGTATAGATACACACATGTTATTGTACCATAGGAGAGTGTGTGTATATATACACATGTATACTAGATCAGTATAGATACACACATGCTATTGTACCATAGGAGAGCGTGTGTATATATACACATGTATACTAGATCAGTATAGATACACACATGTTATTGTACCATAGGAGATTGTGTGTTTATATACACATGTATACTAGATCAGTACAGATACACACATGTTATTGTACCATAGGAGATTGTGTGTATATATACACATGTATACTAGATCAGTATAGATACACACATGTTATTGTACCATAGGAGAGTGTGTGTATATATACACATGTATACTAGATCAGTACAGATACACACATGCTATTGTACCATAGGAGAGTGTGTGTATATATACACATGTATACTAGATCAGTACAGATACACACATGCTGTTGTACCATAGGAGAGTGTGTGTATATATACACATGTGTACTAGATCAGTACAGATACACACATGCTGTTGTACCATAGGAGATTGTGTGTATATATACACATGTATACTAGATCAGTACAGATACACACATGCTACTGTACCATAGGAGAGTGTGTGTATATACACATGTATACTAGATCAGTACAGATACACACATGCTATTGTACCATAGGAGAGTGTGTGTATATATACACATGTATACTAGATCAGTACAGATACACACATGCTATTGTACCATTAGAGAGTGTGTGTATATATACACACATGTATACTAGATCAGTATAGATACACACATGCTATTGTACCATAGGAGATTGTGTGTATATATACACATGTATACTAGATCAGTACAGATACACACATGCTATTGTACCATAGGAGAGTGTGTGTATATATACACATGTATACTAGATCAGTACAGATACACACATGCTATTGTACCATTAGAGAGTGTGTGTATATATACACATGTATACTAGATCAGTATAGATACACACATGCTATTGTACCATAGGAGAGTGTGTGTATATACACATGTATACTAGATCAGTACAGATACACACATGCTATTGTACCATAGGAGAGTGTGTGTATATATACACATGTATACTAGATCAGTACAGATACACACATGTTATTGTACCATAGGAGAGTGTGTGTATATATACACATGTATACTAGATCAGTATAGATACACACATGCTATTGTACCATAGGAGAGTGTGTGTATATATACACATGAATACTAGATCAGTACAGATACACACATGCTACTGTACCATAGGAGAGTGTGTGTATATACACATGTATACTAGATCAGTACAGATACACACATGCTATTGTACCATAGGAGAGTGTGTGTATATATACACATGTATACTAGATCAGTACAGATACACACATGCTATTGTACCATAGGAGAGTGTGTGTATATATACACATGTATACTAGATCAGTATAGATACACACATGCTACTGTACCATAGCAGATTGTGTTTATATATACACACATGTATACTAGATCAGTACAGATACACACATGCTATAGTAACATAGGAGAGTGTGTGTGTATATACACATGTATACTAGATCAGTACAGATACACACATGCTATTGTACCATAGGAGAGTGTGTGTATATATACACATGTATACTAGATCAGTACAGATACACACATGCTATTGTACCATAGGAGAGTGTGTGTATATATACACATGTATACTAGATCAGTACAGATACACACATGTTATTGTACCATAGGAGAGTGTGTGTATATATACACATGTATACTAGATCAGTATAGATACACACATACTATAGTAACATAGGAGAGTGTGTGTGTATATACACATATATACTAGATCAGTACAGATACACACATGCTATTGTACCATAGGAGAGTGTGTGTATATATACACATGTATACTAGATCAGTATAGATACACACATACTATAGTAACATAGGAGAGTGTGTGTGTATATACACATATATACTAGATCAGTACAGATACACACATGCTATTGTACCATAGGAGTTTGTGTGTATATACACATGTATACTAGATCAGTACAGATACACACATGCTATTGTACCATAGGAGTTTGTGTGTATATACACATGTATACTAGATCAGTATAGATACACACATGCTATTGTACCATAGGAGAGCGTGTGTATATATACACATGTATACTAGATCAGTATAGATACACACATGTTATTGTACCATAGGAGAGTGTGTGTATATATACACATGTATACTAGATCAGTATAGATACACACATGTTATTGTACCATAGGAGAGTGTGTGTATATATACACATGTATACTAGATCAGTATAGATACACACATGTTATTGTACCATAGGAGAGTGTGTGTATATATGCACATACAAATACACAGACTTTGTTGAACTTTACTATAATATATAATTATATCCTGTTTTATTGCTTTGTATCTCAATTTGCCAAGGGAAGATTCTAGAAATAATTTATAAAACATAACCATTGAGTCAAATTGAAGTATCTGCCTTTATACAGTAAAGTAACAAGATTCATCTACCTCGTCATTTTAACCCTTTCTAGGTCTAAGTGCTGAAATATAATAGAATAATATCTGGCACATCTATCTTGATACTAAGAAATGTATTTTATTAGCAACAAATGGAGTTTCATAGATAGAAATTGATTGTTTTATTCTGAATGAATCAATGTGATTTATTTCAGACACAATAACAAGATTACTAAGGAGTTGGGATTTCTCTTGTGACTTTTGGTTTTAATTTTCATTATCTTTTCTTTGTACCTTTTTTGTTATAAGTCAGCAAAGGACTTGGATGTAATCAGCGGCCACTGGATTTGGCACACAACACAGCACACAGGAATATAATACAATTCCCAGCGCCTGTGAGAGTGCGGTTTCGGCTATACCTGATGTAATCTTATTATTGTGATCTCCCAGGGATAATCTGGTGAATAGTGGGGGGGGGGGGGGGGGGGGGGGAGTCATTCAGTAACACAAGAGATTAGTTAAATCCTATATACTTACAGCACAGGCTATCACATGCCAACCCTAATATAGCCTGGGCTGTTCCTGTCCTCTCTGGCATGCAAAGAGTTAATTCCTTTGTTCTGCTTTAGCACTGAGAACCTATCTATGCCTTAGAATTAATTAATTCTCTCATTAATCAAATCAGTCATTAGTAATACAGACAATGCACATGGCAGATTTATCAATGTGAATTATATTTTATTTCTTTGTTTTCGACTGGCAAGTGCCCTATTGTTACAGCTGATATCCAGGGCTATTTTTCAGGCTGTTTATAGAAGCTGTGAACTTTAAGAAATGAACTGGCATCTAGCGATTTCAGCAGAGAAAATGATAGAGGAGGCATTGGAAATTCTCTTACAG
>NC_069501.1:1281117519-1281160019 GCF_027579735.1 Bombina bombina | reverse complement strand
CACACAAACACATATATATATAAATACACACACATATATATATATATATATATATATATACACACAAACACATATATATATATAAATACACACACATATATATATATATATATACACACAAACACATATATATATATAAATACACACACACACACACACACATATATATATATATACACAAACACACACACACACACACATATATATATATATATATATATATATATATATAAACACACATACAAACACATATATATATAAATACACACACACACATATATATATATATATATATATATATATATATATATATATATATATATATATATATATATATATATGTATATATATATATATATATATATATATATATATATATATATATATATATATATATATATATATATATATTTATTTATTTATTTATATATATATATATATGTTAGTATATGTCAGTATATGGCCGGGTTATAACACAATAGATTTAATAATTATCCTTTAAACTAAACCCCAATAAAATATGCATATACTAAAAACCATAAAATTAATATAAATTCCTGAATTCTTTTTATTGGTTAATCTCTATAAACAATTTGAAATATATTTGTTGGGACCATAATATGAGTCAATACTATACACGTTTAAAACTATTAAAATATGCTTTGCAAATCTCATAAAAGTTGCCTTATTCATAAATAATAGCCTCCCAAATCAGAGTTGCATTTAAAGTATCACAATGAGACTAAGATATAAGTCATTAACATTCAGCAATACAATCAGCTATTAGCTACAATTGATTCTAATACAATTCTAATTAGGACACTAAAAGTACATATATTCTTAATGTAAACAGTCACTTTAAATGCCCATTTATCTAAGCTGAAACAAATTCTTAGTTACAATTAAAACCAATTCTGAGTTATAAATCTATATTTGAAAAGATAAATTACTTAACACTAAAGACTTTTCTTTGAACTGACTGATGGCCAAATGTTTTACGGCCAGAATTTTTTTTTAGTTACAATCTGATAGGGATTTTAAAGTCACACCTCAGTGGGACATCTTTTGGAAACAGTCTTTTGTTCTCAGATGTGGAACACATAGAATCTACAGATGATTATCTTTTGAGACAATCTGTCCTTCTTTGAAGTGACTGTTTAAGTTAAGTAGACCAAGGGCTCCATGTACTAAGCAGTCAGCAAGCTACCCGCAACAAATCTCGCGTCAAAATTCGCAAACTGATATGTACAAAGCCGTCAATTATGTTAAAACTCGCATCTTTAAAATTGCGAGCGTACTTATCCGCCAAACCTCGCTACCGCTCCATTTTTCGCTGTAATTAGACACATTTGACCACCAACTCGCCAAAAACAAATGTACTAAAAAATCTATTTGTCCGCTCGCTACAATTTCCGCTCCCACCTCGTTATTTTTGCCTCGCCACCTTTTAGGTGGCGGGCAAGGTACAAAACAATAGGAAAGTCAATCTAGACGCCAGTCTAGACATATATAAAAGGCAGTAATATCAGCATTGTACTTACAGCATAACTGGCGTCTAATTTGTCTCTCATTTCCATGTACATAAATTGCGCCCAATTTGTCGACTGTAATTAAAGAGTAATCTATATTTTAAATTTGTATTGTATAGTTGTCAATCTTTATAATTATTTTTATATTAATATTTATATATTATCAGATCCAGATGAAGCCATATCCAAATTGTAAATAAATATTACAAAAATAACGCTCTGTTATCACTCTTCAAAAAATTTTGAACAATAATAAAGTTGTTTAGATAAGTTGAACTTTTATAGGAGCAAAATTCTATTCCCGTGACTACTATGATGTTCGTGACACCTTGCATGTCACGTGTTAATAATTGGCCAGACAATTCAACTGAAAGTTAAGTACATCAGCTTAGTCGCGGCGAGCGAGGCGTCAAATTTATCAACAATCCGCAACTGCTCGTGGCGGGCTAGACTTGTCTATTTATTGGGGGAATATTAGTACATAGCGACAGCGGACACCATTTCGCCCGCGGCGAGTAACGGCGAGTTTATCCGCGTCTACAATGACGGATGAATTGACGGCTTAGTACATGGAGCCCTTGAGCCCTTATTCAAATGTTTTATTGTCCACACTTGGACGCATTGTAATTTTGCATACTGAATGGGGAGGATTGAACCCTGGACAGTCAAAACATTCAATGTCCTATAAATGAATGAATCCCTTGGTGCTGATAGCCAAATATAATAATATGTTAGAAAAGAGAAAAGTGGCAATAGCACTACACCAATACTGTGAAAGGGGTGCTCTGTTTGGTTTAATTAATATGTATACCTTGTGAGCTAGAGTGCTGGTGCACGGAATCAATTTGCAGGTATAGTCTAAATCACTAACGGGATTGAGACTAAAAATGTGCACTTGTATAGCACTTCTAATTCCCTGAATAAGTAAAGTTACAGACTGTATAGATTAGACCAACCGGTCAAATTAAAACATAACTTTTATTGCTACAAATTTTTTTTAATAAAATCACTGTGTGAATGTGTGCAATTTAAAATCACATAGAAACTTGAATAAAGGATTCTTATAGTTATAGAAATCCTTGTTAAGTAAGGTCATGCATAATAAACATCCACATGTATAGTGTGGGTGATAAGGGTGTTTGTCGCTGATAGTCAAGTTGAAGATGAGCGGATTATACTCGTGCCCTTTTATTATATTTGTACTGCTATCCCAGTGAGTATATGTATAGATAAGATGAATTTTATAAAAGCGCTTATCCTGTACTAGTACTTTAATGTATATATGGCAGATATCTGCTGCTGTTATTTAATATATAGTTTGGCATCCATTAATTGTGATTGTCAGAAAGAAAGACTTTTATGTCTTATATTTTTGGTTGCCAGTCATGAGTCTATACAGTAAGACTGAATCAGCATTCGCGAATCTTAAATATTAATGAGCACACTTGAACGGTGTGTTGAATCAACACCTCTGGATAGCTTTAAACTTGTGCTTAAGTAAATTGTGAGTTGGAGAATATCTATTGGGCTACTTCAGTGCAGTGCAGTATCAACATTTAATGGTAATCATGCATTTTAAGTGAGTCTCATAATATTGTCCTCATCTAATACGTTTAGTTAAAGCTATTCAGCATTAGACCAGAAATTGTGTCATTTTAGATATACATATAAGTGTGCACTATATTAAGTGAGTGCAGGCATATACGGTAATATTACTGGGTTTAGAGTGGTAGGTAATGCTGCTCAGATTTGAAGCCCCAAACGTTACGGGGTTAATAGACAAAGTGTTGTATATCAAGTTATCTAAGGGGCTGCCACAAGCCTAGTTATAGCAAATATATCCAATTGTATTTAAATAGGATAGGATGAAGACTTCCGACCCTCTGGAGGACCTCTTCTTGCCGGATAGGATGAAGACTTCCGACCCTCTGGAGGACCTCTTCTTGCCGGATAGGATGAAGACTTCGGACCCTCTGGAGGACCTCTTCTTGCCGGATAGGATGAAGACTTCGGACCCTCTGGAGGACCTCTTCTTGCCGGATAGGATGAAGACTTCGGACCCTCTGGAGGACCTCTTCTTGCCGGATAGGATGAAGACTTCGGACCCTCTGGAGGACCTCTTCTTGCCGGATAGGATGAAGACTTCGGACCCTCTGGTGGACCTCTTCTTGCCGGATAGGATGAAGACTTCGGACCCTCTGGAGGACCTCTTCTTGCCGGATAGGATGAAGACTTCGGACCCTCTGGAGGACCTCTTCTTGCCGGATAGGATGAAGACTTCGGACCCTCTGGAGGACCTCTTCTTGCCGGATAGGATGAAGACTTCGGACCCTCTGGAGGACCTCTTCTTGCCGGATAGGATGAAGACTTCGGACCCTCTGGAGGACCTCTTCTTGCCGGATAGGATGAAGACTTCGGACCCTCTGGAGGACCTCTTCTTGCCGGATAGGATGAAGACTTCGGACCCTCTGGAGGACCTCTTCTTGCCGGATAGGATGAAGACTTCGGACCCTCTGGAGGACCTCTTCTTGCCGGATAGGATGAAGACTTCGGACCCTCTGGAGGACCTCTTCTTGCCGGATAGGATGAAGACTTCGGACCCTCTGGAGGACCTCTTCTTGCCGGATAGGATGAAGACTTCGGACCCTCTGGAGGACCTCTTCTTGCCGGATAGGATGAAGACTTCGGACCCTCTGGAGGACCTCTTCTTGCCGGATAGGATGAAGACTTCGGACCCTCTGGAGGACCTCTTCTTGCCGGATAGGATGAAGACTTCGGACCCTCTGGAGGACCTCTTCTTGCCGGATAGGATGAAGACTTCGGACCCTCTGGAGGACCTCTTCTTGCCGGATAGGATGAAGACTTCGGACCCTCTGGAGGACCTCTTCTTGCCGGATAGGATGAAGACTTCGGACCCTCTGGAGGACCTCTTCTTGCCGGATAGGATGAAGACTTCGGACGCTCTTCTGGACGGATCGGTGATACCCTGCGTGGTGAAGACAAGGTAGGGAGATCTTCAGGGGCTTAGTGTTAGGTTTTTTAAGGGGGGTTTGGGTTAGATTAGGGGTATGTGGGTGGTGGGTTGTAATGTTGGGGGGGGAGTATGGTATGTTTTTTTTTACAGGCAAAAGAGCTGATTACTTTAGGGCATGCCCCGCAAAAAGCCCTTTTAAGGGCTGGTAAGGTAATAGAGCTGTTAAATTTTTATTTTAGAATAGGGTAGGGCATTTTTTTTTATTTTGGGGGGGCTTTGTTATTTTTTTAGGGGGCTTAGAGTAGGTGTAATTAGTTTAAAATTCTTGTAATCTTTTTTTATTTTTTGTAATTTAGTTTAGTTGATATAATTGTAGATAATTGTAGATAGATTATTAAATTATTTTATTGATAGGGTAGTGTTAGGTTTAATTATATCTTAGGTTAGGATTTATTTTACAGGTAATTTTGTAATTATTTTAACTAGGTAACTATTAAATAGTTCTTAACTATTTAATAGCTATTGTACCTGGTTAAAATAAATACAAAGTTGCCTGTAAAATAAATATTAATCCTAAAATAGCTACAATATAATTATTATTTATATTGTAGCTATATTAGGGTTTATTTTACAGGTAAGCATTTAGCTTTAAATAGGAATAATTTATTTAATAAGATTTATTTTATTTTGTTAGATTTAAATTATATTTAATTTAGGGGGGTGTTAGGGTTAGGGTTAGACTTAGCTTTAGGGGTTAATACATTTATTAGAGTAGCGGCGAGGTCCGGTCGGCAGATTAGGGGTTAATACTTGAAGTTAGGTGTCGGCGATGTTAGGGAGGGCAGATTAGGGGTTAATATTATTTGTTATAGGGTTTTGGAGGCGGATTAGGGGTTAATAACTTTATTATAGTAGCATTGAGGTCCGATCGGCAGATTAGGGGTTAATAATTGTAGGTAGGTGGCGGCGACATTGGGGGCGGCAGATTAGGGGTTAATAAATATAATATAGGGGTCGGCGGTGTTAGGGGCAGCAGATTAGGGGTACATAGGATAATGTAGGTTGCGGCGGTGTACGGAGCGGCAGATTAGGGGTTAAAAATAATATGCACTCGTCAGCTATAGCGGGGTCGGCAGATTAGGGTTTAATAAGTGTAAGGTTAGGGGTATTTAGACTCGGGGTACATGTTAGGGTGTTAGGTGCAGACTTAAGAAGTGTTTCCCCATAGGAAACAATGGGGCTGCGTTAGGAGCTGAACGCTGCTTTTTTGCAGGTGTTAGGTTTTTTTACAGCTCAAACTGCCCCATTGTTTCCTATGGGGGAATCGTGCACAAGCACGTTTTTGAAGCTGGCCGCGTCCGTAAGCACCGCTGGTATTTAAAGTTGAAGTGGCGGTAAATTATGCTATACGCTCCCTTTTTGGAGCCTAACGCTGCCCTTCAGAGAACTCTAAATACCAGCGGTATTTAAAAGGTGCGGGGGAAAAAATACACGCGTAGCTAATGCACCCCTTTGGCTGCAGAACTCTAAATCTAGCCGTATGTAAACAAATGGTAAAAGCTGCAATATTGATACAAACTCTTAGAATTTATAAATACAAATGCATTTATATAATAGAAACTCTGTATAAGAACCTAGAAACGATCATTATATGGACAATTTAAAGTGAACTCCCGTTATGGATGTGAAGCTGATATTGGCAAGAAAATAGCAAATTTCAATTGCTTACGTGGTTCCAATGTTATTTAATCATATAGTAGAAACAATATTAAATGGTCTATTATTGAACAGTTGATAGCACGCAAGCTAGTCATATGCACCCAACAGCCTTTAAATATAAAAAGATATCCTTACTATAATCAGATTTGTTACAGCCGTATAGACAGTCTGATATACAGTATTTTTTCTATTAACCCCACAACGTTTGGGCCGTCTAACTCCTATCCAGAGCAATAAATGATTAATTGGTGACACGGATACAAATTTACTGAACTTGTAAATTAAGGTTATCAACACATAAGGCTGGCTACATACATACAGCATTTTTTTAAATACAATTGGATATATTTGCTATAACTAGGCTTGTGGCAGCCCCTTAGATAACTTGATATACAACACTTTGTCTATTAACCCCGTAACGTTTGGGGCTTCAAATCTGAGCAGCATTACCTACCACTCTAAACCCAGTAATATTACCGTATATGCCTGCACTCACTTAATATAGTGCACACTTATATGTATATCTAAAATGACACAATTTCTGGTCTAATGCTGAATAGCTTTAACTAAACGTATTAGATGAGGACAATATTATGAGACTCACTTAAAATGCATGATTACCATTAAATGTTGATACTGCACTGCACTAAAGTAGCCCTATAGATATTCTCCAACTCACAATTTACTTAAGCACAAGTTTAAAGCTATCCAGAGGTGTTGATTCAACACACCGTTCAAGTGTGCTCATTAATATTTAAGATTTGCGAATGCTGATTCAGTCTTACTGTATAGACTCATGACTGGCAACCAAAAATATAAGACATAAAAGTCTTTCTTTCTGACAATCACAATTAATGGATGCCAATCTATATATTAAATAACAGCAGCAGATATCTGCCATATATACATTAAAGTACTAGTACAGGATAAGCGCTTTTATAAAATTCATCTTATCTATACATATACTCACTGCGATAGCAGTACAAATATAATAAAAGGGCACGAGTATAATCCGCTCATCTTCAACTTGACTATCAGCGACAAACACCCTTATCACCCACACTATACATGTGGATGTTTATTATGCATGGCCTTACTTAAGAAGGATTTCTATAACTATAAGAATCCTTTATTCAAGTTTCTATGTGATTTTAAATTGCACACATTCACACAGTGATTTTATTAAAAAAAAATTGTAGCAATAAAAGTTATGTTTTAATTTGACCGGTTGGTCTAATCTATGCAGTCTGTAACTACTTATTCAGGGGATTAGAAGTGCTATACAAGTGCACATTTTTAGTCTCAATCCCTCTAGTGATTTAGACTATACCTGCAAATATAATAATATATATATTAATCTTCACATATACCTTGACATAAATCTCCCTTCCAATTTTAAATAGATGTAGGACACATGTATTTAAATTGGCTTACAGTCAGTGGTAATTGGTGGGTATGGACCATACGCATCATAGACAGTTTCCTATGCAGAGAGTCCATTATTTTTGGGCTCTTGTGCTCATTAGTTAGGCCTCTTTAAACTACAATATGTCTTTAGTGCATTTGGGGATATGACTTTATTCTCTCCCCCTATGACTTGTAGTTGGGATCTAGGATGGGACGTTCGCAATTGATTTATATGGACCCATTTATCTATGAAACTAGATTTTTTTATAGGCCACTGGAGATATTTTGTCAGTAATGACAAAAGGACCTTTCCATGATGGGAGAAATGTCTTCTCCTTAACCTGATCTCTTCCAAAGTTATAAAGATAAACTTTATCATTTATTTCATATTCCTTTTTGGACGTCTTGAGATCATAATAGGTTTTAGTGGCAGTTGCGGATTTCTCTAAGTTCCTTTGAGCAAATGCAAAAGCATATTGCAGGTGCTTTCTTAGGTTCTCCACATATTGATGTGTATTGGCAGCGTTTATCAAGTTCTGGTCTGATGTACGGTACAGTAGATGTTGAGGTAGAACCATTCTTGTACCAGTCATCAGTTCAAAAGGTGACATCTTGGTTGCACTACTTGGAGTTGCTCTTAATGCCATTAAGACAAGAGGTAGTTTTACATCCCAGGCTTTACCCGTTTCACTCACAAACGTTTTGAGGATTTTAACAATGGACTGGTTGTAACGCTCTACACCACCACTTGAGGCAGCTCTATATGCAATATGGAGCTTTCTTTTAACCCCTAGTATTTTCCACATTTTGGTCATCACTCGCTAGTGAAGTGGGTTCCCCGGTCTGATTAGATTTTTTGGGGCAAACCAAATCTGGAAAACACGTGGTTGAAGAGCAATACTGCGCATGTTTCAGCACTATTGTTGGGTGCACTGATGCACTCTACCCATTTAGTGGACAGGCATGTCACTGTTAACATGTATTTGTTACCTCTTGATGACCTTGTTACTGGACTGGGAGCATCATGGGCATGTTGAAGCATTAGACCTCTGAACTTGGTGGGTACTATCCATTGCTGGATGCCAGTTTTGGAGGTTCTAATTAACAAACCATCCTGTAATTTGAATTGTGATCTGGATTTCATTAAGATTCTAAGATCTTCTTTGCCAATACAATCATATTTTAAGATGGGGTTGCTTTCAGGATCTTCTATGTGTTTATAGAATATGTCTACAATGGGGTCTTCTTTTTGACTAGTGATCAGGTCCTCACTAGGAGAATCCTGACTCCATTGTACCAGGTTAGGCTCACTTTGTTGTTTAGCCTGGTTTCTGGTAATGGCTTCTACCTGAATTGCACCCATTAAGTGGTCAATATTAAGGAGTTCTCCAGTTATGGCTCCTTCTTTGGCTAATGAATCCGCAAGATCATTGCCTTCCTTTTCAGGACATTGAATTCTGGAATGACCCTTGGTCTTTTTCCAGTGTATGGTTAAATCATTTGATACTATTAGATTATCAATTTCGCAGAATAACTTGCCATGCTTGACTGGTTTGTTGTTACTTTTCTGCATTCCGTTTGTTTTCCAAGTTGGCAGGTATTCAACAAAACTGTCATGCACATAATTTTGAATCAGTTATGATCGCAAATTCAATAGCCATTTCAATGGTTTTTAGAACAGCAGTGAGTTCTGCAAATTGACTGGATCTTGGTCCAATGTTGAAACCTATAGATGTATTTGGGAATCCATTTGCCCAAGTTATACCAATGCCAGCGACTAGTCTGTGATCATTAACAATAGTGGCATGGTAAGAATAACCATCAACATATACCCAAGGTAATGTTTGACAATGGTCCTCATTGTACATTTTATATGGGGAAAGAAATTGTTCCTCCAGGAAATCATCTTCTGATAATTCTTCCCCAGGATCTTTAGCAGTACAGTCGTGGAGCTCAGCAAGCCCCTGTGTGACTGGATTCTTTCTATTCTGCTTGTAGCGAATTTCTAAGGGCCAGCCTTGTAAGGAAAGAGTCCACGCTGTTATGCGGCTATTAGACAAATTCCCATTTCTTATTCTCTCACTTTGCAAATATAGCAAAGGCTGGTGGGCCATTTCTACAATAATTTTCTCGCCTTGTATGTAGCTGCGGAAATTTTGTAGAGTCCATACGGTAGATAAGAAGGCTTTTTCACAATCGCTAAATTTTATTTCTATTGGGGATAGAGTTTTGCTCGCATAAGCAAGACTTTGTTTAAATTATCATGCTTTTGGTATAAAATAGCACTCATGCTTATTTCTGTGTAACCTGTTTCTAAGAAGAAAGGTTTACCACCTTCAGGGTACGCTATGCAAGGTGCTTGAGTGAGTTTTCTCTTCAGCTCCTTGATGGCTGTCTCTTGAGACTCACTCCAGTTCCATTTCACATCCTTCTTTAGAAGATGTAGCAGTGGTTTAGCTAATTCTGCATAATTATCAATTAATTTGCGAGAATAATTTGTCATACCCAGGAATGATCTCAATTCCTTTAAGTTAGTTGGGTTTTTAGAATTTACTATAGCTTCCACCTTTTTCATCTGAGGATTTAGCCCTTCAGAAGTAACTTCATGTCCCAAGAAGTTTACACAAGTGCGGCACCATTGAGCTTTTTGTAGGGATAATTTGACACCTGCCCTTTTAAGTTGGCTGAGGATGTGTTTAAGCTCTACGATATGTTTTTCAAAGTTGGTGCTTTTGATTAAAACATCATCAACATGGGGGGCGGAGCCGGCCAGTAAAGGCAATGGCCCCAATTTGACTGAGCTCAGAGACTAATGTTCCGTTAGACTATTCTATAGGGGGGACATCTCAACTGTCTGCGGCATAAAAGGGACTGGAAAGCCCATGAAGTGGCAGGGAAAGTATTGCTACAGTTCTCCCTGTTAAATGCAGCGCAGTGGCCATGCAACATAGGGACTCACATCGGCAGAGCAGCACAACAGGCGCCATATTGGAATGGAGATACATAGAAGCTGAAGAATGGCTTGATAATATTTTTTTACAGCCTGAGGCCGCACAGCGAATATTTGTACAGGGATACCTATACGATTACAATGCAGGAGATTCTTCACGAAAGACTGCATGATGTGAGTACCGGATCTATACACTATACATAAATATTGGGGCCTAAAACACACCCGTAATAGAAACGGATGTTTGCTGCACAGATATAAAGAATCTTCAAACCAACAGGCAGCGCTTCAACCTGATAAGATAATCCTCAGTGGGACATTGGTAAATCAAGCTGCGGAGGATAGGGGGAAAGAATGTCTCTGACCAGCATCTTAGCTGAGCTCAGCTCTCGCTTGGATCTCCAACGGGCGGATATTATACATACCCTGAGGTCTTTTTCCAGCTGCCCTGTTAGGGTAAACTCCAGTCAAGATATCTCCCAAGAATTACCTGCAGATCTACTTGAAGCAAAACCGGAGCCTAATACTGACCGTGGGTTGCTACAGTGGTTGACACTTGCTAATCCTGAGGTAAATGCTCGAGAACCAGATCGTGCTTCATCTTCCCCACAGTATCAGCCAGCTGCAGGAGCTGGAGAGAGTATAGAAGACACGGCAGTCACAAAACACTCACCATCTCCGGTAGAGATAGAAGAGAAAAGCTGGTCGACTAGAATTCTACCGTGGCTCAAAATAGTATCTTCCCTACTCCTGCCCTGCACATTAGTAGTCGCGACGGGGAGCCCAGGCCTACCCCATGCGAGATCATTCTACAAGCGGCTCTCTTTCCATCACCTGCGATGCTGGAGACTTTCATTCCTGAGATGCCCCTACAGATGGGCCGATAGAGTCGGAGTCGGCTAATTGGTAAAGGTTGACTTTATGAGATTCTGTTTTATACGTTTTTTATGACCCAGAATTTTGTTTTACTTTCTCTTCTAAGAATAGCATAAATAAGGTAATTTTAGTTGATGATGACAGCTGATAGCCTGAGAAATACCATTATTTTTACAGTGTGCTACACTATTTGGCAGGATAGTTGAAATACATTACATAGGTATGCCAGATATGCTGGCCCACTAAACCCAGCAGCAAGAGGACTACTCGCTACAAGGGACATATCTGATTCAGGACAATAACTTTTGTGGACACGTTAAGTGCAGTATTTAATGTCTATGTCACAGGTCATTGGTCCACTAATATTCATCAGTCTCTTTTATAGTAACCATCCCTTTTGGATAGATGTATGGGACGTTGGATAGCAGCATTTTCCCTTTTGGATATGGGCTCTAAGGTATATTTGATACACCTAAGGTCTTCTTAATAAGATGTGGTGACAAAATACTTGAGGTCAGCCTCCTGTATATTATATATTCTTGGTAGTATGCAGAAATTTGCTCAAGTCAGTTTATTGTTCTTTGTTTGCTTTTGCAGGTTCACCTTCATTTTATATTTAAATTGGTTATATGGACCCCATAAGTATGTAAGAATAGACCCACTTGCAATCTACCCCAATTTTAGTTATATATATTATGCTCCAGTCATAGACATTTGTAAAATAGCTCATAAATGATACAGAACTTATGGTAGGACTCCTTATCTATACGAGTAGGGAAACCACCCTATAGCACTATTAATGTATGTCTACTCTTACTAGACCCATTCTCATAAGAGGATTAAGTATTAGTTTCTATTATAGAAGCATTGTGCAAGCTAGAGCTACCGATGAACTTCATTACACTTTATATTAGATATACAGATGTGCCTTCTCCTTGACGTGCTTAAACCCCCTACCTGCAGCTAAGCTCTTGAACACTTTACGGCTTCCTATGACTTATGGAAACTTGAGTAACAAATGGCATATTAAGCATAGTGAGCAGGTTCAACCCTGGTTTGCCCCTCAGACCTTTGAGAACTTAAGAGTCATTATTGGATGGTCCATTCTAATTAGTAACCTACAGGTACTGTTGTTCTCTAACAGTGTTCATAGATGTTAAAAAAATAAATTAAAAAAAGACACAGGTTTAGGATATTATGTAATATGATAGGATATATCTGTTAAGCTTTTGGGTCCCTAATCGACTAAGCTATCCATTGTTGTGGTGTCATCTTTGTGCAAGACTCATTGTTTGATAATGTGTGTATTCCCCACTATATATGAGCGTTATATTGCAAGCCTTATTATATTTATTTTTCTAGAAAATGATATTCCCTAGGGTGAATTTATGGTTAGTGCAAATTATCTGTTACTGCTGGGCCCCTCTCCTCCCTTTCCCGTCGGTACTGCTTGCCTGCGGGTCATACCCCTACTCCTTTTTCCTGCATCGCCTATAGCTGGCATTTCCCCAGGAGAGGAGCTCACCCAGAAGTCCCCTATATTCCATACATACTAATATCCCCCCCCCCTTCCACATAACTTTCCTAAGAACTACCCTTATTCATTTTATAGAAAGTAGATTTATTTGTATTACATGTTGGACCAGGACTCAGTCGCCTTCTACATAACTATGAACCCTCATTATATAATAGCGCTAAATAATAACCTCTAGCAACCAACTTACATTTTCTATTGACCTCCCCAGAGGAATTTGGATATCCAATTAGATAGGGTATCACCAGCACCTCACCTCCTATGCTTATAGATAAGCGACCAAAGCTTTCCTATTTAGCCGGATAGGGACTTCCAATTAACCCCTCAACTACGTATATAAATTAATATACCCTGAGCAATTTCTGTTCCCCCCTATTAACTATATAAACAATAGATTGCCCCTTGTAGTCCATCCCTTTAGCTCTATAATACACTCTATATTTATCCCTTGCACTTTATTATTTTGATATTATCTAAAGCTCCGCCCCCATTCCCCTCCCCCACTCCACTCAGAGCGGCTCTTGCACGCTGAACTCCCTTTTCCCATCCCCGACAACTTGGTCCAAAAGCGACCAAACAATAGCTAATCTCCACTTGCCCCAATTTTTCTTTTTATTCTATTAAATAACTGCATGAGTCACAATGTGGAGACCAGTTTTATCATTCATCTAATATAAACATGAGGTTTCATTATCATTTGTAGTTTTACCAGTTATTCATATCTTACAATACTACTTTTGTTGACTAGATATTTGTTACAAATCCCTTTGCTCACAATTTGTACAATAAGAATACCAGATACATTTCCATACTACATAGCTACTGTTTTGTTATTCTTCTAGAGAAGCACAGAATCCATGCCCAGAACTGTTATATTTTTAGTTCTTCACTATGTTTTTGAGTATATTATATATGTTCCAATGTTAAACTTTCAATGTCAATGGATGAACATTTTCTGTAATATTTCTTATAACCTCAATAAAAATATTAAAAAAAAAAAAAACATCATCAACATAAGATAAGGTCCTCCTTTCCAGTGCATCAGGCATAGTCTTATGCATGAATACAGCAAATTCATGTCCAGAATGTATGTATCCAAAAGGAAGTCTCTGAAATGCATACTGGACCTTTTGGAATGAGAATGCCAGCTTATACTATCCTCATGTACCTTTATGGTCCAATATCCCTGCGCGCAATCAATGGCAGTGAATATTTTGGATCCCTGCATGTGTGCTAGGCACTGGTCAATATATGGCACCGGCCAGCCAGACATGTACACTCATTTGTTTAGCTGTCTTAAATCAGCACACAAACGCCATTGTCCATTGGGCTTAAGAACACCTAGAATAGGATTGTTATAAGAGCTGTGCACCTGTCTGATAATACCTCTTTCTTCCAAGTTCCTTATGATTTCTGCGAGAGAATCATATGAGGCTAAAGGAAGTCTGTATTGTTTAACAAAGACAGGTGGTGCCTTGGGATCTGTTTGTATTCTTGCAATGTGCAAGTCTGTAGTCCCACAGTCATAAGAATACCTAGCAAAAATATCCTTGTACTCCATCAGGAGTTCTCGCAGCTGTTGGTGTTCATCATCGCTGGAACAGCCATTAGCTAAAGATATTTGGAAAGATTTCAGGCTGTCCTATTTCATAGGCTTCTTCCAACCTAGAGGTGAGATCCCCTTGATTATAATTTACATTGCCCCCATGACTCTGGGTATTGGGGTATTCTTGCTGTTTGATCGGCTGATCAAATACCAGAGAGGCTTCTTCAACTTTACAGATGCCTTCCTCTGAGCTGAAGGGATAAATATATTGAATAGTAAATAGACCCTCTGGTATAGAGACAAAGGATTGTTCTATTAATTGTTCTTCAGTTAAGTATCCTTCAGGTATTAGCCCAATTACATTATACTGGAATCCAAAAGTGTAATAACTTGATTCTAGCGCATATCTTATGGTAGTTCCCTTGGATAAGTTTATATCCTGTGGGGTCATGTTATGTACAATAACATGTATTGGAATAGTTCCAATATTTACCAAAGGAGTAAGGGCCATGGTTATACCCAGATTTTGTATTCTATGGGAGAGGCAAATTAGTGTTTCAGAAGTTTTTAATTTCTGACCTCTCTTTACCTGTAAGGGTAAAATAAATTTATCAGCCCCAGCAGGAATTATAACATCATTAGACACCTGCATATTCACAGCATATGGCAATTGCTGGTTTGATTTCAGGGCTGCACTTTCATCCTGAAATACTTCAGGGTCCCCCTTTAACCTTCTCCAGAGGCAAGAGTTAATCAAATCTATTTGTATGGCATATCTATGTAAGATATCATTGCCAATGTATATTTGATTATGGGGAGTATTTAAAACAAAAAACAGGTGCTTCACTGACTTATTACCTATAGAGACAGATAATAAGCACTTAGCTGTGATGTTATAGCTTTCAAACCTGTCATCCAGGCTGTGGATACAGTGGTCTTTGGGAGAAAGATATTTAATCACTTTAGGTTCAGCTATATGTGCTAATAAGCCTTCGCTTATATAGCTAGCTTCCTGTTTTAAGTTCAATTTAGCATACTTGGTTTTACCAAGGCCATGCACTTGCATAGGGATAAATAGATCCTCTTTAACTCTCTCAATTCCTGTGAGGTATTGAGTGTGGCCTCCCCCCCTTAGGGATTTTATGATCCCCCTTGTGGAGAGATATGGTTAATACATCGCCATCTAAAGAAATATTCGCTATCTTTCCAGGGGAAATTTTAAAAGTCTTACCATCAGAGCCACTTAAAGGAGTCTGATCATCTATTTGTAAAATAGTGATTTCAGGTACAGAGTTATTCCTGAAATGAATCTCCACAGCATCTGGTTTCTCTTCCACTTCGTGACAGTTATGTCGGGGGTGAGATATACCAGATCTCTCATAATTAATAGGCCTCTTAACTTGTGACCAAATTACATTATTTATGCAATCAATTATGGTGCTTAATCAGGAGATCACTACCAATAATTAAACGATCAGTGGGTAGATCCACTATAATGACAGGGTGTCATGAACCTGTTCCCCATTTTACATTTTAACCATGCCGTACCGTGGACTTTTAGAGAATCACCCCCAACACCTATTAGTGAACCATCAAATTCTTTCATTATAGGTTTGTGGGGTGTTAGCTCATTTAGCTTTGTGTAGTACCTGTGGGATAAATTAGTTGCATGAGACCCAGTATCAATTAATCCCATGATAAGGTTGGAAACTGAATCCTGCAGTTCAGCTAATACATAATATCTCCCTGCAGTTTCTACCATTTCACACATACAATTGGCATGATTGCACACTTGTGGGCTCTGCCACGTGTTACCTGAATCCGCTGTGTTACCTGATGCAGAGGAAACTTCATACCTACCGGTCTCCTCTATGATAGGGCCGACTGGGTTCTTGTGTACTGCATCTGTGGAAATAAGGTTAAGAGAACACTGCAAAGGAAGAGATTGGTTAAATTTTCCCGGCTGAGGTTGCTTGTCATTACAGCTAAATCGTCCGTTTCCGGTCTGTGGGAAGAGAACATGATTAGTACCATTATTGACATTTATCATTTTATTTTGTATATCTCTCCCCTCCCTTTCAGGTGATACTGCAGTATTTATGACTGTGCCTGTGTCCCACTGCTGACCACTGGCTGTACCCCTAAAAAAGGATTGTTCGGTGGCTGAGCCGTAAAAGGTTGATTCATATTAGCGAATTGTTCACTCAACCGATTTAACTGGGTATAAAGCTGATCTACTTGATCGTACAAGTTACCTCTACCCCTGGGCCTATCTCTTGATACCCCATAGTAGTGATTCCTGGACCATTGGGTTCCCTCAGAATCAGGGCCACTGTTTCTATCCTGGCGTGGTTGCCCATGGTGTTCAGCGTTAGTATTTTTGGGAGCACTATTTACTTGGGGTGTCTGGTTACCCTGAGAATATCTTCACTATTTATTGTATCTACCCTTGCGGGGATACCAATTATTTTGTGGGTATTCTCTTTGGGAGTAATTATTTACCTGAGTATGTTCCCCATTTTGGTTATAGTCTTTCTGCGCCTCAGCCCATGTTGAGGAAGGGGTAGAGTTAAACCTCTGTGGGGATGGCCTGTTTCCTCTGGCCACCTCCGCATAGGTTTTCTTTTTAGACTCCAAATTGAGGGGGCTAGGTGACACCCTAGTTTCTGCCACAATTTTGGGTTTTGATTCCCTCTTAACCCCCTGTTCACCAGACTGCTGAATAGAGTATAACTTTGTACTCTCTTTGATCAGCCATTCCAATGAGCAGTTCCCATCAAAATCTCTAGCTAAATTAATTTTGATGGGTGCGGGCAGTGCTTCAAAAAATAAATTCACAAATTCTGAGCATTCAAATATGAGATTATCTTCAGCCATACTGTACGTATTTTTCAGTACGGAAAGGAATTCTATAGGGCTTTGATTTGCACTACATTTTAAACCATATACAGCTATTTTTACTGCAGTTTTAGTGTGATGTTGCCTGAATTCATTTCTGCACTGTCGTTTTGTTTCATTCCAAGAATGAATATTCATATCCTTTAGTGAAGCAAAGAATTTGTGATATTTACCTTCAAATAATGTCCAATTTCACAAAAAGAACAGCACCAACCAAAGATGAGTAAAAGTGTATCTTTATTGGGACATCTCCAAACACAGCACAGAACACGACGTTTCGGTCAGATGACCTTAATCATGTGATTAAAAACAAGACCTATAACCACTCCTTATATACCCACCTTGGGGGAGGTGATAATTACCTATACAGGTGAATTTTATGCATTCTGTTTCAACATTGAACTCTTTAGCAACCTCTAGTGGTAAAACAAGGTCATTTATCATTCTTACATATTACTTGGTTAACTCACAGGCAAAAAACACAAAAAAAGGGATGGCAATATATATATGTACATACATAAATCCTTATAACATTTCAGAAGATATATGAAAAAATGCAAAACCCCTAAACAAAGATATGATAATATCCCACACATATATGATTAAAACAAATGTTTCAAATCACATAGCCAGACTATTGACAGAAATGAATAAATCTCAAGTGGAACTAACTCACATTGTAATGTTCCAATCTATCTCTTTATTCATTCCATATGGAATGAGGGATTGCAGAGTATAAATCCAAAAAGTCTCTCTACTTTTTAGTAATTTTTGTCTATTCCCCCCTCTTCTTGGTCTCTTAACTTGCTCAATTATCTGAAATCTCAATTGAGAAATACTATGTCCTGCGGTCAAAAAATGATTGGCAACAGGGGCTTCTTTAATGCCACACCGTATGTTAGATTTATGTTCATTTATTCTATCTCTTATTCTCCTAGTCGACTCTCCTATGTAAATTTTGGAACAAGGACATTTAATTAGATAGACTATATAATCAGAGTTGCAAGTAAAGAAGCCTGGTATTTTATATTTCCTTCCAGTAAGAGGGTGAAAAAAGCTATCTCCTCTAATGATATTATTACAATTACAGCAATTGAGACAGGGGAAACATCCTAATTTGGGAGTAGATAACACTGTTTGAACTTGTTTCTTTTTTGGACCTATATCTGCTTTTATTAATGAGTCTTTAATATTTTTACATCGCCTGTATGCAGGCATAGGTAACTGTTGGAAATCAATAACATTAGGGTTCAAGTCTTTGATGGTGGACCAATGTTTCTTAATAATGTTATTGATCTTATTACTTAAAGGGTTAAATCTAGATATGAAAATCATACGTTTATTTTTATTCTTCTCTTGTCTCTTGTCTAAATTATATTCTCCTTTAAGAATAGTTTGTCTGGGGATATTTTCTACTTCTTTAATATGGCGTTCAATCAAGGGCTTTGGATAACCCCTCTGTAGAAACAGATTACCCATTTCTCTAAGTCTACTGTGAGCTAGCTGATCATCTGAAACAATTTTTTTAACTCTTAAGAGCTGACTCTTGGGAAGACTGTTGATAAGAGGTGGATAGTGTGCACTTTCATATTTCAATAGGTTGTTCCTATCACTTTCTTTCCTAAATAAATCAACCTTTAGTTCTCTACCATTCTTTTGAATAGTAGTATCCAAAAAATCTATAGATACCTCACTACATACCAATTTAAGTTTAATGTGTCTAGTTGAAATGTTGAGATCATCTACAAAGGACTGCAATGAGCCAATGTCACCCCCCCATATGCCAAAAATATCGTCTATATATCTATACCAACATAATCCATATTTTTGGAATGCTTTCTGAGTGTATACAAACCTCTCTTCATAGATATTCATAAAGACATTGGCATATGTGGGGGCGACATTGGACCCCATCGCAGTCCCCTGGCATTGAATGTAAAAAGTATCCTGAAAAAGAAAATAATTGTGGTATAAAATTAACTGTAGTAGCTCAAGAATAAAATGACATTGAGAATTAGAGAATTTACCACTAGACATAATGGTTTGTTTCATAGCGCCCATCCCGCTCTCATGTGTGATTGATGTGTACAATGATGTTACATCTAATGAGAATAAGATAAATTTGTCACTTTGTAATTGTACGGAATCTAACTTTGTTATAAAATCCCCAGTATCTCTAATGTAAGACATAGATTGAGTAGCAAACGGTCTTAGTACTCTGTCAAGATATTTAGATACATTAGATAGAATAGACTCTGTACTGGCTACTATGGGGCGTCCAGGTGGAGCAGAACTATCTTTGTGTATTTTGGGCAGTGTGTAAAGGACTGGTATAGAGAATGAATCAGGTATTAAATACTTCTGTTCTTTTATAGAAATAAGTCCATTACACACTGCCCTATTCACACAATTAACAAGACATTTCTTGATCTCAAAAGATGGATCAGTATTCAAAACCTTATATACATTCTGGTCTGAAAGTTGTTTCTCAATTTCTTGTATATAGTATGTTTTGTCTAGGATGACAGTTGCGCCGCCCTTGTCGGCCTGTTTACAAATAATATCTTTGTTCTCCTTTAATTTAGACAGGGCAAGCCATTCAGCCTTAGAGAAATTCTTATGCTTATTCGATGTTATAGATACACGATTTTTTTCTTTCAATATATTGATATCCCTTAACACTAGCTGTATAAATGTTTCAATGCTATTGTTATAGACATTAGGTGTAAAAGAACTTTTGTTTTTAAGATCTAAAGTGTTTAAAGATAAGGGATTTTCATCATGCAGCAATTCATTACATCTCAATATGTCATTATTCTTAGACTCTAATGTTGCAAAATATGCCTTTAACTTAATATTCCTAAAAAAAGAAAAAAGATCACGTTGTAATTCAAAAAAGTCACATTTAGTAACCGGACAAAAAGATAGTCCTTTCTGAAGTACTTCTCTTTCGACATCATTAAGAGCATATGCAGAGATGTTTACCGTTAGTTCCGGTTGCTCTGACGTTCTTTGCTGCGAGTTATTCTCTGAGCTTTTGGTGCTTTCGCAGCTGACTTCTTCTTGCTTGCGGCGGTGTTTGCGGCCGCCTCGCTTCCGCTTCCGCTCCCGTCTGAGTCCCCCGACGTATTAGCTGATGATGATTGGCTAGTGTCGTCATTACGCCAACGGCGTTGTCTCCTCCAATGGGGTGTGCCTGATCTTTTTCCATCATCCTGAGTATCCTTCTTCCAACGATACACATTATCGTTTCTGTAATCTTCTTCGTCTCTATGAAACTTTTGTCGTTTCCGGCTCTCTATCGTTGCCTTTAATTCTGTAATAGTTGTCTTGACAGATGTCAGAAGTTTGTCTAGATCTTCAGATGACAAAGAGGCTTTCAATACACTCTCCAATCTCGTCAACTCTTCTTTCTGCACATCTAAGTCTCGCTGTAAGTACTCCACAGTCAGTACCAGCAAATCAAAGGAACACTTGTTGAGTATGTGAGTAAACTTTTCACAATATTCTTTATTTTCACACATCAGAGTAGGTCTAACATTCATACGTAACCCTCTAGGGATCCGTCGGACTCGATAGTATTCTGCCAATGTAGTGGCATGTAGGTCATAGGCTAGATTCTTTTTGGATATTCTTTCATATTCTCTAGATGAGTTTTCAACCGGTGGGGTTTGTAAAAAGGTTCTTGAACCCCGCACCAGCGTAGTATTCCGTGAGGCTTCCAAGTCACTGTAAGTAAACGTTTTGCTTAGAGGTTCAGTCCCATTTAATTCCATTATGCTTGTTATATAACGGAAGCGAGGCGGCCGCAAACACCGCCGCAAGCAAGAAGAAGTCAGCTGCGAAAGCACCAAAAGCTCAGAGAATAACTCGCAGCAAAGAACGTCAGAGCAACCGGAACTAACGGTAAACATCTCTGCATATGCTCTTAATGATGTCGAAAGAGAAGTACTTCAGAAAGGACTATCTTTTTGTCCGGTTACTAAATGTGACTTTTTTGAATTACAACGTGATCTTTTTTCTTTTTTTAGGAATATTAAGTTAAAGGCATATTTTGCAACATTAGAGTCTAAGAATAATGACATATTGAGATGTAATGAATTGCTGCATGATGAAAATCCCTTATCTTTAAACACTTTAGATCTTAAAAACAAAAGTTCTTTTACACCTAATGTCTATAACAATAGCATTGAAACATTTATACAGCTAGTGTTAAGGGATATCAATATATTGAAAGAAAAAAATCGTGTATCTATAACATCGAATAAGCATAAGAATTTCTCTAAGGCTGAATGGCTTGCCCTGTCTAAATTAAAGGAGAACAAAGATATTATTTGTAAACAGGCCGACAAGGGCGGCGCAACTGTCATCCTAGACAAAACATACTATATACAAGAAATTGAGAAACAACTTTCAGACCAGAATGTATATAAGGTTTTGAATACTGATCCATCTTTTGAGATCAAGAAATGTCTTGTTAATTGTGTGAATAGGGCAGTGTGTAATGGACTTATTTCTATAAAAGAACAGAAGTATTTAATACCTGATTCATTCTCTATACCAGTCCTTTACACACTGCCCAAAATACACAAAGATAGTTCTGCTCCACCTGGACGCCCCATAGTAGCCAGTACAGAGTCTATTCTATCTAATGTATCTAAATATCTTGACAGAGTACTAAGACCGTTTGCTACTCAATCTATGTCTTACATTAGAGATACTGGGGATTTTATAACAAAGTTAGATTCCGTACAATTACAAAGTGACAAATTTATCTTATTCTCATTAGATGTAACATCATTGTACACATCAATCACACATGAGAGCGGGATGGGCGCTATGAAACAAACCATTATGTCTAGTGGTAAATTCTCTAATTCTCAATGTCATTTTATTCTTGAGCTACTACAGTTAATTTTATACCACAATTATTTTCTTTTTCAGGATACTTTTTACATTCAATGCCAGGGGACTGCGATGGGGTCCAATGTCGCCCCCACATATGCCAATGTCTTTATGAATATCTATGAAGAGAGGTTTGTATACACTCAGAAAGCATTCCAAAAATATGGATTATGTTGGTATAGATATATAGACGATATTTTTGGCATATGGGGGGGTGACATTGGCTCATTGCAGTCCTTTGTAGATGACCTCAACATTTCAACTAGACACATTAAACTTAAATTGGTATGTAGTGAGGTATCTATAGATTTTTTGGATACTACTATTCAAAAGAATGGTAGAGAACTAAAGGTTGATTTATTTAGGAAAGAAAGTGATAGGAACAACCTATTGAAATATGAAAGTGCACACTATCCACCTCTTATCAACAGTCTTCCCAAGAGTCAGCTCTTAAGAGTTAAAAAAATTGTTTCAGATGATCAGCTAGCTCACAGTAGACTTAGAGAAATGGGTAATCTGTTTCTACAGAGGGGTTATCCAAAGCCCTTGATTGAACGCCATATTAAAGAAGTAGAAAATATCCCCAGACAAACTATTCTTAATGGAGAATATAATTTAGACAAGAGACAAGAGAAGAATAAAAATAAACGTATGATTTTCATATCTAGATTTAACCCTTTAATAATAAGATCAATAACATTATTAAGAAACATTGGTCCACCATCAAAGACTTGAACCCTAATGTTATTGATTTCCAACAGTTACCTATGCCTGCATACAGGCGATGTAAAAATATTAAAGACTCATTAATAAAAGCAGATATAGGTCCAAAAAAGAAACAAGTTCAAACAGTGTTATCTACTCCCAAATTAGGATGTTTCCCCTGTCTCAATTGCTGTAATTGTAATAATATCATTAGAGGAGATAGCTTTTTTCACCCTCTTACTGGAAGGAAATATAAAATACCAGGCTTCTTTACTTGCAACTCTGATTATATAGTCTATCTAATTAAATGTCCTTGTTCCAAAATTTACATAGGAGAGTCGACTAGGAGAATAAGAGATAGAATAAATGAACATAAATCTAACATACGGTGTGGCATTAAAGAAGCCCCTGTTGCCAATCATTTTTTGACCGCAGGACATAGTATTTCTCAATTGAGATTTCAGATAATTGAGCAAGTTAAGAGACCAAGAAGAGGGGGGAATAGACAAAAATTACTAAAAAGTAGAGAGACTTTTTGGATTTATACTCTGCAATCCCTCATTCCATATGGAATGAATAAAGAGATAGATTGGAACATTACAATGTGAGTTAGTTCCACTTGAGATTTATTCATTTCTGTCAATAGTCTGGCTATGTGATTTGAAACATTTGTTTTAATCATATATGTGTGGGATATTATCATATCTTTGTTTAGGGGTTTTGCATTTTTTCATATATCTTCTGAAATGTTATAAGGATTTATGTATGTACATATATATATTGCCATCCCTTTTTTTGTGTTTTTTGCCTGTGAGTTAACCAAGTAATATGTAAGAATGATAAATGACCTTGTTTTACCACTAGAGGTTGCTAAAGAGTTCAATGTTGAAACAGAATGCATAAAATTCACCTGTATAGGTAATTATCACCTCCCCCAAGGTGGGTATATAAGGAGTGGTTATAGGTCTTGTTTTTAATCACATGATTAAGGTCATCTGACCGAAACGTCGTGTTCTGTGCTGTGTTTGGAGATGTCCCAATAAAGATACACTTTTACTCATCTTTGGTTGGTGCTGTTCTTTTTGTGAAATTGGACATTATTGGAGGTCATTGGCAGGACCTGGGTACGTGCACCTCCCTGCAGATTGATGCTGTTTTCATTCTTCCATATATTTACCTTCAAATACCCAGGGCAGAAATTTAATTTTTGACTGCTAACTTTTAACATTCATTATAGATAATGCATTTTCAAAGGCCTCTAAGTGATCAATTACAGAGTTTGTTCCCTTGTTGGAGAATCTAGGTACTGCATCCTTTAGGAAAGTAATTATTTTATGGGAGTCATATACCTTATTAGACATATTTTGGGATTTCCTAGGAGCCTTATTTTCGGGTTTGGAGTGTTCCCTATTTTCCCTTTTATTATGGGGAAACCCCCTACGTACATTAGTACTATGTGGGCTATTTAGGTAGTTAGCTCCGCCCCCTGACTCTCTATTAGAGTTTCCTCCCCCCTCATCAGCTGAGTTACAGCAGCTCCCTAAATTTACATTATAAGGTGACTGTCTATTTGGGAAATCTATTTCTGACCCAACAGGGGTAATTTGTCTACATTCTTCCCTAAATTTCTGCAATTCATCCCTGATGCATTCTGTAAGGGAGTTAGAATTATCTGCATTATTCTCACTGTTAATAGAGGGGTTTTTATTATGGCAATATGAGCTTTTTAAATCCCTTAATTCTCTCTGGCTTTGTGCGAGCTGTTTATTTAACTCTTGTATCTTTTCTAGTAAATCTAAGTTATGTTTATCTAAGGTGGCTATGTCTTGGGCAAACTCATCAATTTTATTTTCGGCTATTTTTAAGTTCTCTTTGCATTTGCGTGAAGAGCAAATACTATTTTCTAGCCTCTGTATTTGCAATTCTTTCTCTATGAGATATAGGCCTCTAGTTATCAAGCCGTCAACCTCAAATACGCTGGAATTCCTCAGCGTATTTGTGGCGACGCTGATTCGCCTAAGTTATCAAGCCCTGCTGCCCGGAAAAAGTAGAATTTTGTTACGTAAGCTTCGATCCGCGGACTCAGTCCGACACAGATCGATTCTTAAGTCACTCCAGATGTTCCGAATGACTACCAGGTACACTCTGCACTTTTCCGGCCCAGCGTACCTGGTTTTCAATCCTTCAGGGTGGCGGATCCCATAGGAATCAATGGGAGTCCGACCATAGCGAAAGTTCATGTTTGCTGCTGACCGACATCCCATTTATTCCTATGGGAGCTGTCTACACCTAACACCCTAACATGTACCCCGAGTCTAAACACCCCTAATCTGCCCCCTACACCGCCGCCACCTATATTAAACATGCTAACCCCTAAACTGCCGCTCCCGGAGCCCACCGCCACTCTAATAAACTTATTAACCCGTAAATCCGCCGCTCCCGGACCCCGCCGCCCCCTACATAATACCTATTAACCCCTATCCTGCCCCCCCTATACCGCCGCCACCTATAATAAATTTATTAACCCCTATCCTGCCGATCCCGTACCCCGCCACAACAAAATAAATTGTTTAACCCGTACCCCGCCACCACCTATATTAAACTTATTAACCCCTAATCTGCCCCCCTACACAGTCGCCACCTATAATAAATTTATTAACCCCTATCCTGCCCCCCCTATACCGCCGCCATCTATATTAAACTAATTAACCCCTAAACATAAGTCTAACACTAACCATAACACCCCCCTAACTTAAATATTATTTTAATAAATCTAAATAAAATTACTATTATTAACTAAATTAATCCTATTTAAAACTAAATACTTACCTATAAAATAAACCCTAATATAGTTACAATATAACTAATAATTATATTGTAGCTATTTTAGGATTTATTTTTATTTTACAGGCAAGTTTGTATATATTTTAACTAGGCACAATAGCTATTAAATAGTTATTAACTATTTAATAGCTACCTAGTTAAAATAAAGACAAATTCACCTGTAAAATAAAAACTAACCTAAGTTACAATTACACCTAACACTACACTATAATTAACTAAATTATTCCTATTTAAAACTAAATACTTACCTGTTAAATAAACCCTAAGATAGCTACAATATAACTAATAATTATATTGTAGCTATTTTAGGATTTATTTTTATTTTACAGGCAAGTTTGTATATATTTTAACTAGACAGAATAGCTATTAAATAGTTATTAACTATTTAATAGCTACCTAGTTAAAATAAAGACAAATTTACCAGTAAAATAAAAACTAACCTAAGTTACAATTACACCTAACACTACACTATAATTAACTAAATTATTCCTATTTAAAACTAAATACTTACCTGTAAAATAAACCCTAAGATAGCTACAATGTAATTAATAATTACATTGTAGCTATTTTTAGGATTTATATTTATTTTACAGGTAACTTTGTATTTATTTTAGCTACTTAGAATAGTTATTAAATAGTTATTAACTATTTAATAACTACCTAGCTAAAAGAAATACAAAATGACCTGTAAAATAAATCCTAACCTAAGTTACAATTAAACCTAACACTACACTATCATTAAATAAATTAAATTAATTAACTACAAATACCTACAATTAAATACAATTAAATAAACTAACTAAAGTACAAAAAATAAAAAAAAAGAAGTTACAAAAAATAAAAAAAATTACAAGATTTTTAAGCTAATTACACCTAATCTAAGCCCCCCAAAATAAAAAAATGCCCTACCCTATTCTAAATTACGAAAGTTAACAGCTCTATTACCTTACCTGCCCCAAAGTAATCAGCTCTTTTGCATGTTAAAAAAATACAACCCCCCCAACATTAAAACCTACCACCCACATACCCTTACTCTAACCCACCTAAACCCCCCTTAAAAAAACCTAACACTAACCCCCTGAAGATCATCCTACCTTTAGCCATCTTCAGCCAGCTGACCACCGATGGAACAGAAGAGGACATCCACAGCGGACAAAGTCATCATCCAAGGGGCACTGAAGAGGTCTTCCATCCGATAGAAGTCTTCATCCAGATGGCGTCTTCAATCTTCATCCATCCGGAGTGGAGCGGAGCCTTCTTCAAACGAGCAGACGTGGAGCCATCCTCTTCCAACGACGCCTACCCGACGAATGGATATTCCTTTAAGTAATGTCATCCAAGATGGCGTCCCTCGAATTCCGATTGGCTGATAGGATTCTTTACTTAAAGGAACCTTCATTCGTCGGGTAGGTGTCGTTGGAAGAGGATGGCTCCGCGTCGGCTCGTTTGAAGAAGGCTCCGTTCCACTCCGGATGGATGAAGATTGAAGACGCCGCATGGATGAAGACTTCTATCGGATGGAAGACCTCTTCAGCGCCCCTTGGGTGATGACTTCGGCCGCTGCAGATGTCCTCTTCTGTTACATCGGTGGTCGGCTGGCTGAAAACGGCTAAAGGTAGGATGATCTTCAGGGGGTTAGTGTTAGGTTTTTTTAAGGGGGGTTTAGGTGGGTTAGAGTAAGGTATGTGTGTGGTGGGTTTTAATGTTGGGGGGGTGTTGTATTTTTTTTAACATGCAAAAGAGCTGATTACTTTGGGCATGCCCCGCAAAAGGCCCTTTTAAGGGCTGGTAAGGTAATAGAGCTGTTAACTTTCGTAATTTTTATTTTTTTATTTTTTGTACTTTAGTTAGTTTATTTAATTGTATTTGTATTTAATTAACTATTTAATAGCTATTGTCCCTAGTTAAAATAAATTGAAATTTGCCTGTAAAATAAAAATAAATCCTAAAATAGCTACAATATAATTATTAGTAATATTGTAGCTATATTAGGGTTTATTTTATAGGTAAGTATTTAGTTTTAAATAGGAATAACTAATTTAATAAGAGTAATATTTATTTAGATTTATTTAATTAATATTTAAGTTAGGGGGGTGTTAGGGTTAGGGTTAGACTTAGGTTTAGGGGTTAATAATTTTATTATAGGTTGCGGCAGTATAGGGGGGGCAGGATAGGGGATAATACATTTATTATAGGTGGTGACGGTGTAGGGGGGCAGATTAGGGGTTAATAAGTTTAATATAGGTGGCGGTGGGGTCCAGGAGTGGCAGTTTATGGGTTAAACAATTTATTTAGTTGTGGCGGGGTACAGGATCGGCAGGATAGGGGTTAATAAATTATAGGTGGCGGCGGTATAGGGGGGGCAGGACAGGGGTTAATAGGTATTATGTAGGTGGCGGCGGGGTCCGGGAGCAGCAGTTTAGGGGTTAATCAGTTTATTAGAGTGGCGGTGGGCTCCAGGAGCGGCGGTTTAGGGGTTAATACATTTATTATAGTTGCGACGGGGTCTAGGAGCGGCAGTTTAATTGGTTAATAACTTTATTTAGTTGTGGGGGGCTCCGGGGGCGCCGGCATAGGGGGTAGAACAGTGTAGTTTAGTGTGGGTACTTAGTGACAGCTTATCAATAAAGCTGGGAAAAAGCTGAAGAGCAGCGAGATCGGATGAGTGATAACTATCACAGTCCGCTGTTCATCGCCCCGTACTTGGTGCGGGGCTTTTTGACAGCTTTTTTGATAACTTTGGCGAGCGTATTCAGGTCCGCGGCCGACGATGTGAGGCGAGCTTAGGTGGGCGTATTGGGGCCGGCGAAGGCAGGTAAGTAGACACGTTGATAACTAGAGGCCACAGCGACATTTCGGCAATAATGCATATCACAAGAGGCCAAGATTTTAGTATTAGCTTTTCTCGCTTTTTGAGAACCTTGCATTGATTAATTATTAATAATTCTTGGAATAATTCACTTTTTTCATTCCACCTTTCATCTTTAATGTGGCCTATAATGTCCATCTTCAGGACTTTACCTCGAGTAAGGGGTATTGTCAGGGAACAATTTTCAACGCTATGTACAGATTCACTTCTAGTAACAGACATTATTATATTGGCTTAGTATTCAGTTAAATTAAATTGCTAATACAATATTGGCCAATAAGAGAGAGAAAAAAAATTATATTTTTCAAAAAATATTAATATTAATTTTGAAATATGAAAAATTTATATTTTTATTAATTTTTCAAAAATTAATCTTTAATAATATTTCAAAATATTAATATCAATCGTGAAATATGAAAAATAAATATTTTTATTAATTTTGAAATATGAAAAATGTATATTTTTATCAATTTTTCAAAAATTAATTTTTAAAAATATTTCAAGATATTAACACCAACTTTGAAAAATATATATATATATATATATATTTTATTGAGGTACTAAGGATAGGCAAACAAGCATCACAAACAGACAAAGAACATTGTAGTACAATAAATGATAACATTACTTGACATATTAATATACAATGCCTATATAGAGGTTAACCTTCCCTAACAAACCCAAAAGGACCTTACATGAAAAAGCAAATCTGAAAGCAAGGGAAGATATAATATAATAGGGGGACCACTTTTGGATCCCACTGTGAATACCTCAGATTGTATTCTTTATATTGCTAAGCAATCAGGTAACATACTATAAGTAGCAAGCTGTTATAATATCAAGGGTCTCTGTGGAACACCCATGAGCATAAACTACGTAGTGGTCAATCCTGAGTGCTACCATAATTAAAGTATAGCTTGTAAATAGGAAATAAACTAAAAAAAAAAAATTTAGCAACCACAGGGACAGAATTACTAAAACATCAAAAGTTTGGTCTATCTACAGTAGCAGAGCAAACTGGGAGACAAACTGCGGCGTTATTAAATGGGGGTCACACGTAAATGAGCTCTTCTATGGCGTTGATACAACATATTGAAGGACTGTGTAAAGTTCATCCCTACGACCATAAGTCTATTAGAACATGGTGTCAGCTATCTACAGAAATCGTATTAATCCCCTATGATCTATGCAATAGAAATTTTGTGTATGCCTTTACTGTCCCGGCCACTGACATAGGGGAGATGAGTCATACAAATAAGAATGACAACCTTAAAATGGCCGCAGAGTTAGGAGAGCTACCTCCAAGATAAGAGGTCCATTAACATGTATATACAAAGAATTTTGAGAAGTCTCTGGTATCCTGAATTGTTCATAACTAGTACAAAAAGACCATGAATATAAGGGTATTGTGTTCCTCATGTCTTACCTCTATAGTAGTATTGGTAAGTTGATAGCCAATCTAGCAAATTATTTACTCTAGTCTCTAGCAATGCAATTAAATACAAGCCCTGAACAGTATGATAAATAAATTAACAGAACATGTATGTATAACCTTGCATAATACATCATTCCCCGTTCACACATCTAGGCAATATTAAACAACTGTTCCTTGTGGTTGATGTGTATAAAACAACATCAAGCTTTTCAGAAAAAAGTAAAATTATCATACAAGCTGCACAAACATTATGAATAAGCAAGACAGTAGACCAAATAAACAGTTATTATATACAGAGGATGGGAGGGGGAGACACGCATAAACAAGGAGAAAGACCAAGTTACAGAAACTGACCCAACCTAGAATGAAATATTTGAAGTAGTGACCAAACAATTACAGTCCATCAAAACTCAGGCTTAGGAGCCGCCATTAGAGATCCTGCATGTAAAATTTGGGCCAGACAATTAAACTTAGTTAAAGAGTAAAAAGTTCTCATAATGAAGTGGATATATAGGGGCTGTTCCAGCGTTCATCTGCAAGCAACTCAAGAGATATTAGAACACTTCCGTCTTCCATATCTCTGTTGCGTTGTTGAGCTGTAAATCCTCATCCTATGCCGGAACGCCTCAACAACCTGGTTCTATCTGTGCGTTTCCCCACTGTTAAGGTAAGACAGTGACTCAGCATAGTAAAGCAAATCTCCACATAGATCGCTGCAAGGGTTGCTGCAGGTTCCCCATTTTTTGGCATGTGAAAAGGGATTAGGTTGTACGGCTCCTTCTCTGGTAGGCTAAAGAAGCCAGTAGGTCTCCCGGCATTGTAGGTATCCATGGTGTGAACCGAGACCCCTGCGCTCCCCGGTCTCAGCTCACTGCAGCTGTCTCCATCAATGTGTGCTCTGGACATCTCCCCCTCCTGAGGATCCGACTCTGTGAATTGTAGGTAGCAGTGGGTCTCTCATGCACCTGAGTTGGAGATTGCAAATCTCCCCCAACCCCCTCCGTAGCCATGGTAGGATCGTAGGTAGAAAGTTCATTAAGGCCAAAGCACTGATCCACTATGCAATGCAGCTTAAGGAAATGCTCCTCTAAGAGCCCAAAAATTGCTTCTTGGATATGATGCATGACAAATATAGGGTGCCACAAAGTTGATAGCTAGTACCTGGTTGCGATTCAGCACATGTATAGTGCCACGTAACGACAGGGTAGAAGTGTTCCCTGCTGGGGGATTTGGAGGAGACCAAGGCCTCCAAGTAGCTCTGAGCACTGATGCTAACAGCAATTTTGTCAATAGTTATCACAATCGATGCTCTGTTAGTATTGGACTTCAGATCTGTAGAACATTTATATGGATGTTTGGAAAGGTGATAACTAAGCGCCAACTATAACGCAACAGACCTCCAGTTCTAATAAATTGGCACCTAGTTGCCAAGGGTGGATTCAATTTTAAGATTGGATATCAGAGCGCCAAACAACGTAGGCAGGGTCTATGGGCAGATAGTCAAATACCAAAGGTAACAATAGGTTGAAATAATATGATTTAATACATAAGATAAAAAAGTTGGTACATTTAAAATTATACAACAATTAGTCATGGATCCATGTTACACTTTAAAATATATATTGAAACAATAGGAACAATTTAAAAATGCTTGTAGAACAATAAATAACAAAAAAAAATTAAAAAAAAAAAAAAAAAAATCTAATAAATAATGTCTATCGCTTAAAACTTAAATTCTAATATGTGAATGCTAGGAGCGCTTATGCACACTCTATTTATAAAAACAATGGGTTACAATGCACAGGTGGATAGATTCCAGGTTGCTTGAAACCGGTGGATGTGAAATGTATGTGGCTCCAAATTGGGGTTTTGCCTATGTGTTTATCCAAAATTGTGTAACTCCTAACAGGTGGACAAAAAATGTTACAGGAATGTCTAGAACCTGAATTCAAAATATAAGACCTGAGGTTGTGCCTATGTGTTTATCCAAAAAGGGTGTAAATCCTAACAAGTGAAAAAATGTGAGAAAAATATTGCAGGGGTGTCTGAACCTTATTTTCAAAATAAACAATGAATTCAAAATAAAACGATATACAAGTGAATTTTTGACAAATCAACTAATGCAAACATAAAGCATAAATAGAACCAAAAAAAACAACAGCACAACTTTAACGTGTGTTCAAATGTATTTCTGCTTGCAAACTGTGATGTGATGTGAACAAATATCTGTTATAAACACTGAATAGTGGCAGAACTTTGTGATTGGATTAAAATTGAACACAGGCTCTAAATTGATACCCTAAAATACAAATCTAAAGGGCTGATATCCAATCTTAAAATTTATATGGATGTTGCCATGAAATGGTGATATTATAAAAGTTCTTCTAAAAAGCTGGAGCAGCATGCAGAGGTGCGACCAAACATGGCCGCTGCCCGGAAGTTCCCCCCAACTTTGAAATATTTAATCACAAAAAAAAATTAATAATAATTTTTTTTTTTTAGATTAATATTTTTTTTAATAATAATTTCTATTTACTACAAATATATCACATCAATATGATAAATATTAATAATATCTCAGCAGTGCCTCCAAATAATATGTCAGTATCATATCACACCAGTCTGGCCTGTGCATTGCACTGGCCTGTGCATTGCTATAACAACATATGTTCACATTTTCAAAATAAACATTTTATAAGTGAGGCACTAGTAATAGAATTATACAAGAACTGCACTCACTACTCAGCACAGTGCTGCTTATTAAGACAACATGCTGCCTATTTACATCTGCTGAAGAACTGCACACTACATCAAGCTAACCCTATTCTTTCTCCTCTGCTTTCAGGTACGTGAATAGAGACCCTGTCAATCTGCAACTATTCACTGCACCCTGGTGTTTTTTACTCTCCTGTAACTCTCTTCTGGTACGTGAATAGAGACCCTGTCAATCTGCAACTATTCACTGCACTCTGGTGTTTTTTACTCTCCTTTAACTCTCTTCTGGTACGTGAATAGAGACCCTGTCAATCTGCAACTATTCACTGCACTCTGGTGTTTTTTACTCTCCTGTAACTCTCTTCTGGTACGTGAATAGACACCCTGTCGATCTGCAAACTATTCACTGCTCTGTGGTGTTTTTTACTCTCCTGTAACTCTCTTCTGGTACGGGAATAGAGACCCTGTCAATCTACAACTATTCACTGCACTCTGGTGTTTTTTACTCTCCTGTAACTCTCTTCTGGTACATGAATATTTAAATAGAGCAAATGATTTTAGTTTGTTAATTTAGTCCTACATCTGTGGTACTGTTATCCAATGTCTTATTTCTAATGTTCATTTAATTGCCATGTGATGTTCAATCCTTATCAATACTTGCTATTATTCTGAAATGTATAGCTGTCTTATTCCATAGTTTTAACCTCCCCAAAATTGTATTGTCTGTTTACTTAACATCTCACCCTGACCAGACCAGAATCTAACTTTCCAATTGGCCTTTCCAATTGTCTTTGATTAGCAATCAACTAAATTTAGTGGACTCAGCTGACTGCCCTCCCTGCATATATTTCACACCAGTCTGGCCTGTGCATTACTATAACAACATATGTTCACATTTTCAAAGTGAACATTTTATAAGTGAGGCACTAGCAATAGAATTATACAAGAATTGAACACGGATTGGGCAAGGGGCAAAACACAAGGCAGGTACTTTTGTAATATTATGTTTGATATACCTTACTGTTTTCTTATGCAATTGTAATTGTAATACTGTGCCTTATGTGTTTAACTGGTTCCCTCTTTTGTAAAAATGCGTAATATCTTCTTATTCCTTTTTGCTGCCTTCTGTCTCTATAACAAACTACATTATTCAATTACTCCTTCTCCCTCTCCATCTGCACTGTTCTTTAGCCCATCTCTCTTAAACTCACCTTACTTTTGCACTCATGAACTTTACCTATTTCTAAACACTCTCTCTCCCCCTGCACCTTGTCTCAAAAGCAGTTTCACTACTGCAAATCTGTATCTCATCTCATGTCACTCTCCCTCTTGCTTTTACTAACTGCTGGTGACATCTCCCCTAATCCTGGTCCCCAACAACTGCCTAGCCATGCACATCCATGTATACCGTCCCACAGTACAGACCCAAAAAACAAAACTCTGACAACCTTACTCACATTCCTCTTGCATCAAAAGCCACTTCTCCTTTCACTTGTGCACTTTGGAACTCTCGCTCTGTTTGCAACAAACTCACTTCTATACATGACCTCTTTATCTCCCACTTCCTCAACCTTCTAGCCCTAACAGAAACCTGGCTCTCTCCCCTAGACACAGAATCCACTGCTGCTCTGTCACATGGGGGTCTCCACTTCAGCCACACTCCTAGGTCTGGTAATAGACAAGGAGGTGGTGTAGGCATTTTACTTTCCTTTCTCGTTGCTCCTTTCAACAAATACATCCCATCTCTTCCCTCACATTTTCCTCATTCGAAACCCACATGATTCGCTTTTTATATGTGTTGCAGTCATATACCGTCCTCCTGGCTCCTCAACTCAATTTCTAGATCACTTGGCTGCCTGGCTACCTAATTTATTTTCCTCAGACACCCCTTCCCTCATTCTTGGTGACTTCAACATCCCTCTTGACAATCCCACTGCCTCCTCTGCAAAACAACTTCTGCAACTCACTTCTTCTTTCGGCTTGTCAGAATGGACTGATTCAACCACTCACAAAGATGGTCACTCCCTTGACCTGATCTTTAGCTATCGATGCACCCTCTCAAACTTCACAAACTCCCCCTTTCCTCTTTCTGACCACCATCTCCTTACTTGAAACATATCATCCCTCCCAACAACTCTCCCTCCTTCTGCTCCTCACACCAAACTTCACAGAAGCATTATGTCATTAGATAAACAACAGCTTTCTAATTCCCTAAAACCTCTCCTCTCATCCTTCTCCTCCTTTTCATGCCCTGACCAATCTATCTGCCACTATAATTCCACCCTTACATCCGTCCTTTACAATCTCGCCCCTCTTACCATAGCTCGGAAATCAAACACTCATTCTCAGCCCTGGCATACTCCTCTGACATGATACCTACGCAGATGTTCCTGTACTGCTGAGCAGCACTGGAGAAAATCTAGGAGTTCAGCTGATTTTCAACATTACAAATTTATCTTGAACTCCTACTACTCTGCACTTAATTTCCATAAGCAACACTATTTCTCTACTCTTATCTCTAATCTTTCTTCAAACCAAGAACGTTTGTTCTCCACTTTCAATACTCTTCTCCGCCCTCCCCCACCTCCTAATACAACTTCTCTGTCAACTCAAGACTTTGCCAACCACTTCAATAACAAAATCGACTCCATCAAAAGTGAAATCACAACCCACATAACCTTAAACTTAGCTCATTCTCCCCTGTTACTGAGGAAGACGTTTCGGCACTTATACTGCACTCTCACCTCACTACCTGTCCCCTTGACCCTATCCCCTCACAGCTACTCCCCTCCCTCTTAGCCACCCTTACCCCTATACTCACACACACTTTCAACCTCTCCCTCAGCGGTATATTTCCCTCATCGCTGAAACATGCACTGGTCACACCTATCCTCAAAAAACCTTCCCTTGATCCTACCTCCCCATCCAACTTCTGCCCTATTTCCATCTTCCCTATTGCATCAAAGCTTCTTGAAAAACTAGCTCATGCACGCCTATCCCATTTCCTTACAATAAACTCCCTCCTTGACGCGTTGCAATCTGGATTTCGTCCCCATCACTCCACAGAGACAGCAATTGTTAAGGTTACCAACGACCTACTTACAGCAAAATCAAAAGGCCACTTCTCTTTGCTTATCTTCCTTGATATGTCCGCAGCCTTTCACACTGTTGACCACCCTCTCTTGCTCCAAACCCTCCAATCCTTCGGCATATGTGACATAGCCCTCTCGTGGCTCTCTTCCTACCTGTCAAACCGTACCTTTACTGTAGCCTTCTCTGGGGTCTCCTCTGCCCCATCACCACTTTCTGTCGAAGTACCGCAAGGCTCTGTCCTTGGTCCCCTTCTCTTCTCAATCTACACGTCATCACTAGGTTCCCTAATAAAGTCCCACGGTTTACAATATCATTTGGATGCCGATGACACCCAAATCTACTTCTCTGCACCAGACTTTTCTCCTTCCTTGCTAACCTGTGTCACTAACTGTCTTTCTCACATCTCCAACTGGATGTCCTCTCACTACCTAAAGCTAAATCTCTCCAAAACTGAGTTCCTTATTTTCCCCCATTCTTCTAAACTCTCCACCCCCAATCTCTCTATAACTGTCGACAACCCCTACCCCGCATGCCCAATGTCTCGGGGTCACATTTGACTCAGATCTTTCTTTCACTCCTCACATTCAGTCATTGGCTAAAGCCTGCCGCTTCCACCTTAAAAACATCTCTAAAATTAGAGACTTCCTTACACAAGACACAACTAAGATTTTAATCCACTCTCTCATTCTCTCCCGCCTCGATTACTGCAACTCTGTCCTCTCTGTTCTCCCCACCGACCGCCTATCTCCTTTACAATCCATAATGAATGCCTCTGCCAGACTCATCTTCCTTACAAGTCGCTCTTCATCTGCTGCACCTCTCTGCCAATCTCTTCACTGGCTTCCTCTTGCCTCTAGGATCAAACACAAATTCTTAGTTACTTACAATTAAAACCAATTCTGAGTTATAAATCTATATTTGCAAAGATAAATTACTTAACACCAAAGACTTGTTTAAAATACGCAGGCTATGAAATACAAGGTTAAAATACAATTTATTCCTTTAAGTCTGCTACTTACAGCAACAATGAATGTTTGTTTTAAAATATCACCTATAATTAGTAACCTTTTATACTTTACCAAAATGACCAAAATCAATAATTCAGTTTCCAAAAACTTCTTGTTGCATCTCAGAAGACAAATAAGTATATTTTGCAATCAATGAGAAAAGATAGCCAGCTTTGCTTAGAATAACTGTATTTCAAATGCTCAGCAGTCAGTTATCAATAAAGGTCAGCAGCATGTGTCTCTTCTTTGAACTGACTGATGGCCAAATGTTTTAGGGCCAGAAATTTTTTTTAGTTACAATCTGATAGGGATTTTAAAGTCACACCTCAGTGGGACATATTTTGGAAAAAGTCTTTTGTTCTCAGATGTGGAACACATAGAATCTACAGATGATTATCTTTTGAGACAATCTGTCCTTCTTTGAAGTGACTGTTTAAGTTAAGTAGACCAAATGTTTTATTGTCCACATTTGGACGCATTGTAATTTTGCATACTGTATGGGGGAGGATTGAACCCTGGTCAGTCAAAACATTCAATGTCCTATAAATGAGTGAATCACTTTGGTGCTGATAGCCAAATATAATAATATATATATATTAATCTTCACATATACCTTGACATAAATGTATACATACACACATATATATATACAAATACACACACACACATATATATATATATATATATATACATACATACATACACACTCTCTCCCTCTTCCTTCCGCTCTAACAAGTTCCCCAACATCGCAGACACTAACTAAATCATTAAATAAAAGTATTAACCCCTAAACCATCATTCCCCAACATCGCCAACACTAACTAATCCTATTAACCCCTAAACAGCCATTCACAAACATTGCCGACACAAACTAAAATATTAACCTATAAACCGCCATTCCCAAACATTGCCAACACAAACTAAACCTATTAACCCCTAAACCACCATTCCCAAACATCCCTAAAATGAACTAAACATATTAACCCCTAAACTGCTGTTCCCAAATATCGCTGACACTAACTAAACCTATTAACCCATTAAACCGCAGTTTCCCGACATTGCCAACACTAACTAAATCACTAAATAAAGCTATTAACCCCTAAATCATTGTTCCCCGACATCGCCAACACTAACTAAACCTATTAACCCCTAAACCGCCGTTCCCAAACATCCCCAAAACGAACTAAACCCTTTAACATCTAAACCACCATTCCAAAACATCCCCAAAGCAAACTAAACCTATTAACACCTAAACCGCCGTTCCCAAACATCGCCAACACTAACTAAACCTATTAACCCCTAAACCGCCAGCCCCCAACAACCTAAATTAAACTATATAAACCCCTAAACCTAACACCCCCTAACTTTAACATAATTAAAATAGACCTAAATTAGTAAGTAAAAATTATTAACTACGTACCTATTTAAAAATAAATACAAACTTTACCTATGAAATAAAAATAAAACCTAAGCTAGTTACAATATTACTATTTACTAACTACCTAGTTAAAATAAATACAAAGGACATTTGTATGGCATTGCCCTTAAAAGCGCATTCAGCTCTTTTACTGCCCTTAAAAGGACATTCAGCTTTTTTACTGCCCTTAAAAGGACATTATTATTATTATTATTATCATTTATTTGTATAGCGCCGCCAAATTCCGTAGCGCTGGGTACAACGATGGGGGTATACAATGACAAAGATCTGTGATACAATACAAAACATAACAAGACTAAACAAATCTAGCACAGGAGGAAAAGGGCCCTGCTCCGGAGAGCTCACAGTCTATAGGTTTAGGGTGCAGAGACATAAGGTTGGGGTAGCTTGTTACATCAGTTGTATTTGCAGCAGTGAGTAAGGCAGTTCATGTACATGTATTAGCTTGGTTCGGATGCGGGATGGAGGAGAGATAGTAAGCCTCTCTGAATAGGTGGGTTTTCAAGGATCTTCTAAAGCTATACAAGGTTGGAGACAGTCTGATGGAGCGGGGTAGAGAGTTCCAGAGGACAGGGGCAGCACGCGCGAAGTCTTGGAGGCGGGAGTGGGATGTAGAGATAACAGGAGTGTAGAGACGTAGGTCAGAGTTTGATCGAAGAGGACGGGATGGGGAGTATTTCACGATGAGAGAGGAGATATAGTTGGGAGTTAGACTGTTGAGTGCTTTGTAGGTTAGGGCTAATACTTTAAATTGTATTCTGGAGTGTATGGGGAGCCAGTGTAGAGACTGGCAGAGCGGAGCAGCTGATGTAGATCGTCGACTTAGGTGGATGAGTCTAGCAGAAGCATTCATAATAGATTGGAGGGAGGAGAGGCGGTGTTTTGGAAGGCCATTTAAGAGTAGATTGCAATAATCAATGCGTGACAGGATGAGGGAATGAATAAGTATTTTTGTAGTATTTTGAGTAAGGAAGGGACGAATTCTGGAAATGTTGCGTAGGTGTGACCGGCAGGATTTGGTAAGCATTTGTATATGTGGGTTGAATGTGAGTTCTGAGTCTAGTGTGACCCCAAGGCAGCGGACCTGGGGTGAGGTGTTGAGAATAGAGTCTCCAACCATCAGAGAAATGTCAGGTGTCGGATGTCTCGAAGAGGGCGGAATAAGAAGCAGCTCAGTTTTGGACAGATTGAGTTGGAGGTAGTGTGAAGACATCCAAGAGAAAATTGCAGAGAGGCAGTCAGAAATCTGATTGAGTAAAGAGGGAGAGATATCAGGAGAGGAAAGATAGATTTGGGTATCATCAGCATATAGGAGGTACTGGAATCCAAAGGAGGCTATAAGTTTTCCAAGGCAGGATGTATAAAGAGAGAAAAGCAAGGGACCCAAGACAGAGCCTTGAGGTACTCCAACTGAAAGAGGCATAGGATCACAAGATATGTTGTTAAAGGAAACTGAAAACGAGCGGTTTGAAAGATATGATGCAAACCAGGAGAGGGCTGTGTCTCGGATGCCAAATGAATGTAGTATTTTTAGGAGGAGAGGATGGTCAACTGTGTCAAAAGCTGCGGACAGGTCAAGAAGAATTAGTAATGAGTAATGGCCTTTTGCTTTGGCTGATAACAGGTCATTTGTTACTTTAGCAAGAGCGGTTTCTGTTGAGTGTTTAGGGCGGAAACCAGATTGTAGTGGATCAAGTAAGGAGTTAGTTGTGAGAAATTGAGTTAGCCGATTATAGACTAGTCGTTCCAATAATTTTGAAGCAAAGGGAAGTAAGGAGACCGGTCGATAGTTAGAAGGCGTGGAGGGGTCAAGCGAGGGCTTTTTTAGGATTGGTATGATTGACGCATGCTTGAATGTGTCAGGAAATGTGCCAGCAGTGAGGGATTGGTTAAAGAGATGAGTTAGGGTAGGGGTTAGTGAAGCAGGGAGAAGGGGAATAAGTCGTGAAGGAATAGGGTCAAGTGGGCAGGTTGTGAGATGAGCCAAGGATAGGAGTGCAGAGACTTCTTCCTCTGTTACAGGAGGGAAATAGCATAGATTTTTGTTAATAGAAGGGGTGGGTAGGATCGCTGGGTTTGCGGGGTGCAAGGTGCAGATCTCTTTTCTAATGGCGTCAATTTTATTTTTGAAGTGATCAGCAATAATTTGAGCAGTGAGGTTGGTAGTGGGCGGGGGGGCAGGCGGACGTAGAAGGGAGTTAAAGGTTGAGAACAGTTTTCTGGGGTTGGATGCGTGAGATGACACGAGGGAGGAGAAATAGACTTGTTTTGCCAGGCTGAGCGCAGAGTTGTAGGACTTAAGGGTGAATTTATAATGTTGGAAATCAGCAAAGGTGCGTGATTTCCTCCACTGCCGTTCAGCGGCCCGTGAGCATTGCTGAAGATATCTGGTCTGTTTAGTGTGCCACGGTTGCCGTCGAGTGATTGATGTACGTGCCGAATTATACTGTAGACTCACGAGGGTTGGGCAAGAGAGGGATGAAATGTCAGAGAGCAGAGGACTCAGTTGAGTGGAAAAGTCTGTGAGATCCAAGTCATTTAAATTCCTGTGAGGTAGCAGTTTTTTGGGGGCTTGCAAAGATGTAGCAGGTAGAGTGAGAGAGAATGTTAATAGATGGTGGTCAGAGAGAGGATAGGGGAAGTTAAGAGAGTTGGAAACAGCACAGAGATTTGTGAAGACCAGGTCTATGGAGTTGCCTTCACAGTGTGTTGGAGATATTGTCCACTGGGACAGGCCTAAAGAGGTGGTAAGGGATAGAAGTTTAGAGGCAGCAGGCTTGTTAGGCTTATCAAGGGGTATGTTGAAGTCCCCTAAGATGAGAGAAGGGACATTAGAAGAGAGAAAATGTGGAAGCCAGGCTTCAAAGTGGTCCAGAAATTGTGATGCTGGGCCAGGGGGCCGATAGATAACTGCAACACGAAGAGCTATAGGGGAGAAGAGGTGGATAGCGTGAACTTCAAAAGATGAGAAGGAAAGAGAAGGGGGTGAAGGAATGCAGTGAAAGGTACTGTGTGGAGACAGGAGAATTCCTACTCCTCCTCCTTGTTTGTCTCCAGGCCTGGGAGTGTGACTGAAGTGCAGGCCGCCATAGGACAAAGAGGCTACAGCAGTTGTGTTAGAGGAGGAGAGCCAAGTTTCAGTGAGGGCTAACAGGTTAAGTGAACGTGAAATAAATAGGTCGTGAATAGATGTAAGCTTATTGCATACCGAGCGTGCATTCCAAAGGGCACACGAGAATTGGGGTGTACTAATAGAGGTGCAGTTAATGAGGTTTAGAGGGTTTCGTGTGCAAGGTGTATGAGGTGTCATTTGGGGTGGACCTGGGTTAGGCGAGACATCCCCAGCTGCAAGAAGAAGAAAGATGGTGAGTGAAAGGAGATGAGAATGTGTCTTATGTGAGTGTTGATTAGTAAAGCATGGCCGGCTGAGGGAAGTGAGATAGGAATAAAGTTCATGTGTGTTGTAGAGGGGGGAAGGTAGAAGGGAAGGAGAAATATGAATTTTCTGAGTGCTGTTTGTGTAAGGAAGAGCTGTGACTTTAAGTAGAAGGGAGGAAAAGGTTAATGCAGACATTAGAAAGTGTAGCATGTTTGCATTTAAATTTTTGAATTTGAAAGTACTTATTTCTGTTGTCCACTCCTTTGTCTAACTCCGTTGTTATAACTCTCTCTACACTTATGAACTAGCACACTTAACTCCGTTGTTATAACTCTCTCTACACTTATGAACTAGCACACTTAACTCCGTTGTTATAACTCTCTCTACACTTATGAACTAGCACACTTAACTCCGTTGTTATAACTCTCTCTACACTTATGAACTAGCACACTTAACTCCGTTGTTATAACTCTCTCTACACTTATGAACTAGCACACTTAACTCCATTGTTATAACTCTCTCTACACTTATGAACTAGCACACCTAACTCCGTTGTTATAACTCTCTCTACACTTATGAACTAGCACACTTAACTCCGTTGTTATAACTCTCTCTACACTTATGAACTAGCACACTTAACTCCGTTGTTATAACTCTCTCTACACTTATGAACTAGC